>NW_026694545.1:0-215349 GCF_021218885.2 Marmota monax | reverse complement strand
TGTCGAAAGTACAATGTCATCACAAAGGGAATCCTTGTGGATGCTGTTGTAAAGCTGTTGGGATGAGCAGTGACCTCTGATGACTTAAACTGCTAGTGGGTGCAGCTGTGAGATCCACTTTTCTCTGGAAGCAGCTTCTCTTGTATAAGCTCTATCAAGGTAGTCTTGGGGCCATTCTTAGGGCCGCCACTGGTGAGACATGGGTGGGTGTCCTGTGCCCTGGGCTCTCATCACACTTTATTCATTCACCTCACCCCAGCCCTTCACTGTCATTGTCGAAAGGAGGAACATCCCCAGCTTCATGCTCAACCTTAAAGACACACTGAAATCCCTTGTCATTAGGACTCTAACTACATTTCCTATGTGCCTTTGGGCCAAAGCAATCCTTACTTATTGTGTAGACTCTGCCTCATAAAAAAAGGAAGAGAATTTAAATTTATATGACCATGGAAAGACCAGGAAGCAGCCTTGAACTTATGACACTAACAGGCCACTTTTCTAGATAATTGATTGCAATCTCCCTCGCTGCTCAAGGGGAAGGAGAAAAAGTCAGCACCCCAAGAGTGATGGGTTCCTTGACTTGAGGCTCAAATTTACTTCCGTACAAAGGAAAATGTACAAAGCATTAAGCCTTTCAACCCCTCCCCCCCACACTGCCATCTATTTCCACTTCACAAGTATGTGAGCTTATGCTAATGCTGGATTAGGAGAAGTATTAGTTGTACTTTTCTCTATCTTTATCCACACTTGGAAAAGCTCTCCAGACCTGCCTGTAGTAGTTGATCATTTTTCGGTTCAGCGCTCTCTCTTTGGCCAGTAGGCAGAATTCTGGAGAAAACACTTTTCTGTATAGACAAGATAGAGCCAAAGTCAACCATCTAAGGAAAAGCAGAAAGATCCTCCCTGGACTCACCGTCCATCCTGCCCTTGAGAATGGGGAAGATGTGTCAATCAATACCATAATCATATTTTGCCTTGACATGCTTGGTTCTTAAGACTGTAAGTACCCTGGTCAGCCAAAGAGAAATTAACATGTTAAAGAACCAAGTACAGTAATTGCTAATCAGACAGTGATAGCATCAGGTCTAAATCAAATCAGTAAATGCCTACGTCTGTTGGCTCTTTTTTATAGAGGGGAAAAAAAAAGAGAGAAATAAGATTGTCCATACATTGACAAAGCATGCCGCTTTGGTGGATAGAGGAGGCTGAGACCTGAAATCTTACATGGTAACTCTTGAATTTAATAATATTAAAAAAGCATGGAAAACAGAAAGGGAACTTTCACAGGAAATTCTAAATGTGTAGAGAGTAGATCCTATGGTAAAGTTGTACAGAGGAAGTAGTTGGACCTTGATTGATAAGGGTTTCAGATGAGGATGAAGATAAAGGATGAAATTCTTGGCATGGGAAGCAGTTTAAACACAAACATGAAAATGAAAGCAAAAATGATGTATTTAAAAGAACATAAAGAATGCCACACTTTTTTTTTAAAGAGCAAAATTCATTTTATTGGGGAAAAGAGTTTGGAGTTTGAAAGTGAAGGACTCTGGCTGAGCAGGTTAGAGTTCTTGAGAAGCAGAGCAGTAGCACGGTCACATGGAGGGACAGTTCATCTACTGCTATGTGCAGACTACAAAGCTCTTGTCGGTTCAGAGGTGGCTGCTATAGCAAATAAATGGTCATCTTGGGAGTATTTAAAATATTGATAATCTATTCATGATGGATGTTGCCACATTGACTTGAATTTTTAAAATATTGCCTCTTATTTATCTTTACATCTGAATCTTTTTGGTGCCCTCTCTCCCACCCCTACCCCCACCTACACTTACATTTGGTATTCAAGGTATACTCGCTTTTCTTTTCTTGGTCCTGGCCCTGAATGAGTTTCTACATAATTTGAGTGTCCACGAAAATAAATGAATAATGAAATAAAATTATTTTAATTTAATTTGTTGTTCCATGTACACACACATATACACACATGCACACGCATATTTACACACACACATATACATACATGCATATGAACATTGACTCTTCTTTTCGTAGAACATCTATCGATAGTCTGTGGGAGTTTTGGCAGATGATGGGCTTAGAGGAAAGGGGTGTTTCAAGGTCATCAATAAGAAATGAATAAAGGATCCTGTAACATTACCAATTCATTTACATAAGTTGGACTACTATGAAGTTTAGGAATAAAATAGACTGGAGATCAAAATTCCAGTTGGTTTGTTAATCTGAATATTCTCCAGTATATTGAGAAACCTAGTGGAGTCATGCTGTGAGCTAAATGTCTGCATGCCCCCTAATTCTATTTTTTTGTGTGTGCCAGGGATTAAACCAAGGGGTGCTAAACCACTGAGCCACATCCTCAGTGCCCCACCTACCCCCATTTTTAAAAAAGTTTTGTTTTGAGACAGGGTCTCACTGAATTGCTTATGGCCCTCACTAAATTGCTGAGGCTGGCTTTGAACTTGTGATCTTCCTGCCTCAGCGTCCATAGCTGCTGGGATTACAGGCATGCACTGCCAAGCCTGGCTTTCCCTAATTCTTATGTTGAAACACTGACCTCCAGTATGATCATGTTTAGAGGTTGGGCCTCTGGGAGGTAATTGGAATCAGGTGATGGCAAGAGCTCTCATGGTGACATTAGTGCCCTCAAAAAGAGCAAGAGAGGAGATTCATGTGAGGAAAACCCAAAGAGGTGACTATCTATAAATCACAAAGAGACAGTGAATGTGGCCACACTTTGATCTCATACCTCCCAGACTCCTGAATTGTGAGAAATAAATGTTTGTTGTTTAAATCATCCAACCTATGACATGGTGTTATAAGACCCCAAACTGGATGGTAACTATATAAAAGATATTGAAATATGTAAAAGTAATATAGTTACAAAGTCATTTAAGACAATGAAAATGTGAAACATGACAGCATGAAAGTGAGACTTTGAACTTAAGAGTATAATTTTGAAATGAGTTTATCAACATCACATTTGACCCCAAAGGGGTTGACCTTTTCCTAACCACCCACCAATTCCCCAACTCTGGACACTCGCTGGGTGTCTGACAATTGAATTCAATCTTGACATTTTCTATCTAAGGGTCACATTTGACCCCAGGAGTTAAAGTCTCAGTCCTATAAGAATGTTTCTTCTTCTTCGTATGTCAACCACAGTTCTTCTGGACTCCTGACGGACTGACTATAAATTGGGATTTCCGTGGCTGCCTTCTTAGATTCAAAAGAACACTAGAAGAACTCACAAAACTCAGGAAATCAAGTTACTCACCAATACTGGCTTCTTTTAAAGGATACATCACAGAACCAGCCAAATGGAAGAGATGCTTAGCATAAGACATAGTGGAAGGGAAGCTTCTACAACTTCTAGGAGTACACCATCCTCCAAGGTGGACCTTGATGTCCACCCGTACAGAAGATCTCTGAACCTTAGCTTAGGGCTTTCATAAATGGAGGTTTCATTATGTAGGAATGATTTATGGAATCTTCGGCTTTTGATGTTTAACTCAATCTCTAGCCCCTCTCTCCTCTGCATGGATTGGAGGTGGTGCTCAAAAATGCAGTTCTCCAATCATGCTGTATTAAACAGCTTTTCATCACTGTGACCAAAATATCTGACATAAACAACTTAAAAGAGGAAAGATTTATTTTTGCTCAGGGTTTTGGCCCATGGTTGGCTGGTTTCAAGAAAAAAAATGAGAGAGAAGAAAGATCAAGGACAAAATACAGTCTCCAAGGGCAGACTTCCAGGGACTCACTCCCTTCAGTGAGGTCCCATTTTTCCACCACCTTCTAGTAATGCCATCTGCTACAAAGCCATCAATAGATTAATCTACTAGTGAAGTCAGAGCACTCACAATCCAGTCATTTCCCAAACACCCTCACCTCTGAACACTGCTGCACTGGGGACCAGCCCTTCAACCCACAAAGTCTTTGGGGGATCCTTCCTATCCAAACCAGAATACATGAGTTGGTCTTCCTGGCAATCAGTCCCCACTCTGAAGCTGTTCAAGAGTACTTAGCCACAACACAGTGCATACAAAAGACACTTTTCTTCATCCAGAAAATCTCAGAAATCTCAGGGTTCTAGGGACTGAATGCCAAGAACAGGGTCATAAAGACCAAATAGATACTTTTTATGGTCATAGGACTTAAAAAAAAAGACAGAGTGCTAGATGCTAGGGTTGGGCAAGGACCAAGTTGAAGACTCCTTTTCTTCCCCTGAGATGGATGGGAGTGAGAGTTTGGTCTCTGTATAAGAGATGTGGTCACAAAACTTAATAACCAGAAGGAAATGTGGTAGTCACTAAGTCTAATATGTGTTTTGAGAGGGGTGCCTAGGCAACATGCAAAACATGAATCCCATGGTTAAATGATGGTTAAATGAGCCTGTTTATTGTTGCATATGATATAATCTTGGGGTTTCATACTGATGATTAAAAAAAAATCAGAGGATCATGGTTCATGTATTTCCATTCATTCTCAAATACTTATTAAGCATCTACTACTTTCCATGTAGAGGGAAGCCTGGTGTTCTAGAGAACATGGTTTGAGAAATGGTGACCTTGTCCAAGTTCCTCCTTGTCTGTGTGAAAAACTGAAATCTATAAATGATCAGATTTGGGTAAAGGTAGCAGGTGAAAGGTTGAAAAGGACTGGGGGTGTACTTTCCATAGAAAAGTCAGCAGGGAAAATCTACAGCAGGACCGTGGAAATCAGAGCAGGCAGTTACGAAGTCCAGGAGACAGATTTGTATTTTTCTAAGGGTGACATATAAAGTTAAAGGACCAGAAAATGAGAACACACACTGCCCTGGTGAGGAAAGCATCTGCCTGGTAATCATATGAAAGTGGAGAGGCATGGCTGGTGGAAAGGAAGCAGAGAAATGCACATAGGTACTCTCACCCTCAAGCAGTCCCCAGGACAGTGAGACTGGAGTTACACACTCACCTGCTAGTTTTTGAATATTGTGCTGGATGCTCTATCTAGACAGGGACATGAGCAACAGCGGTTTCTTCCACGGATGCATTGCAGTCTTGGCTCAAGGCCTATACTCATTCATGTCCCAAGCTCCATTGTGTTACTTCGGAGGTCACAGGACACCCAGGATTACAATCCCAGGACCCCAGTTCAATGTGACAACTGACAAAAATTCCTCTCCTAGGCATAGAGACACTTAGCTCCAAAGTACAGCTTGGAAGGGGGGCGGGGGGAGCTTCTCAGATGGTGAGGGCATCCTAAGGGAAGAGAAAAAGCCATAAATAAATGCTCTACTTTGATAACCAGCAAATTCTGCCGGGAGTTGTTCAGGGAAGCGCTCCCATGTGGAGTGAGCGCTGATCTCGCCATTCATTGTAAGGTGTCCCTCTGGCACGACTTTCATTATTCAGGCACTATCTGGTGTCATTAAGATATCAATTTTATTTAGGTGTATCTGCATTGGCAGTTTAATTATGTCTGGGTAAGACTCTGTATTTATTCATGGGTGATTTTTGGTAGTTGTCAGACACCAGCCTGGTGATAAAGGCAGAGTGCCTGAGGAATGCTAATGCTCTCCTCCAGCTTGCCACTTGACAAACACACATGCCAGTTATGACCAAACTGATTATTTCAATCATTAACAGCACATACATCAGCCTCCTTCACCCGAGATTGCCACATGCATCCATCTTTTCATAACCAATTATCTGACAAGGGCACTGAGAATGGGTGCTCTACGGGGAATTGTCCCATTTGGGTCGGGCCACAGGATGCAGCAAGCTGAACACCCCTGTTAGCATCATTGTTTCATTAATCAGATTAAGACAATCACCCGCGGAAGGAGCGCTCCATGTTCCCAAACAATAACCAATCAGGGTGCCTTTGTGTTGTTTGGAGTTGTGGATGCATTTCTTTCTGGAGGACGCTGCTTTGCAGATCCCCTTGGAAAAACCTGGATCTCTGCTCATCCTATTATCCATCTCATTTATAATAATTAACTCTTGTGCTGAGGAGCAGGATGTGAGAGAGACACTGCATTTGTGGAGGTGCCATCTGCTCCTTATGGCTCACCTGAGTCACAGCCTTCTGACATCACTTCTCCGCAGTAATGTGAACTAGACTGAGCACACAAAGAGGCTGGGCTGTACCAGACAGCACAGGGCCTGAACCGTGATGAAGGAAAGAAATGAGAAGCAGAGAAAACTGCTCCCGGAAAGAGAGCTCTTTCTTCAAAGGGTGACTCACAGGAAAGGAGTCATGTGTCCAGACCTTTAAAACTGAAGGACTAATTTGTGCTACCTGTGCTTTTCTGCACTTAGCACTGGTTAGAGTGCCATCTCACCCATTCTGGAAAAGAGAATTCTGTCCAACTTGCCTTGGGCTTTTGGTTGTTCTCCTGAGACAGCACAAACTTCCAGAGTTGGGTTTTTAATGATTCTATATGATTCCCTTTTTAATGGTCATATATTTATATTTATATATTTCGAGCAAACCCAAACTAAGAAAAAGATATTATTTCTACATTTTTCATTTTATGCATGCAAGGTCTAATATGTATGGAAATATATTATCTTTTCACTTCTGGGGACATTGTCATTGGATGCCACATATAGTGTGATGATGATGATGATGATGATGGTGATGGTGATGATAGTGGTGGTGATGATGGTGATTGTGGTGATAGTGATGATAATGATGATGCTTTCTATTCATAGTGCTACACTGATACATTCTTCTTTGATTTTCACAAAATTACATGGGCTTCAAAAGATTTTTTTGTAAACTGAGATTAAGAGACTTTTATGCAATTTTCCCAAGATCAGGAGCTACTTAAAGATAGTCCTTGATGAGAAGTTTTCTTAATCTTACTCTTATTACCTTAAAATCATCTACTATTGTATACTGATATTCTATGTGATGCTTCAAAATCCTGACAAACGGTTACTTATGTGAGGAGTTCTTATTTCCTTTGGGTATATATATCCCACTCATATTCTTCTTTGAGCAGCTTTAACAGTTAGAAATTTTATTTTACATTTGTGCCAAACTCTTTCTATTTACACTTTCCAAGCAGTTCTGCATTCCTTTTTAGGTGCACAGAGAACAAATCTGATTCTCCCTATAGGAGCCCCCATCTTCAGATACTTAAAAAGCAGCCCTAATGTCTCCTATAAACTTGCCTTGCAGGAAATTTCAGGTATCTAAGCTGTGCAGTAATGCACTATTGGGCTGTGTTAGAGAGGAAAACAGTTATTTTCCTATTCCTACAGAACACTCAACACAACATTCCAAACACTAGATCCTCCAGCAGACCTCAGCTGAGTGTCCTCGTATCCAATTCTGGTTTTACACTCTTCTACCTGTACATACACATACCATCAGATTCCACAGGCTAAGAACTCAGTCCCACAAGACTGTCACCCACATCAGATGCCAGTCTTAATTAACAGGTTACCACCTCTATTTCTGACCAAATGGCTGGCTGTATATCGAGGTTTTCTTCTCCTTTATTTTGGGATTCAATTCATTGGCTCCTGGAAGCATTTTACTTGTTTATTACAAAAGCATTTTATTTGTTTATTATTTACTTTATTATAAAAAGTGTTACAAAGGATATAAATGAACAGCCTAATGGAAGAGATTCACAGACCTAGATGTGTCGGGGACACAGTTGAGTTCATGACAGGGATAGAAAGTTTCCATGCTTTCTCCAAAGCACCTCCATGTTTTGAGCTAACTAAAGCTCCCTGAATATCCTTCCTTCCTTCCTTCCTTCCTTCCTTCCTTCCTTCCTTCCTTCCTTCTTTCCTTCCTTCCTTCCTCCCTCCCTCCCTCCCTCTTCCCCTCCCTCCCTCCCTCCCCCCCCTCTCTCTTTCTTTCTTTCTTTCTTTCTTTCTGTCTGTCTTCATTATGATTGATCACATCATTGACCAATGGTGATCAACTGAACTTTCAGCCCCTCTCCCCTCTGGGCTGGAGAGTGTGTTTTGGGGGTGTAGAAAGGTTCAGCCCTGGGATCTTATTGGTTGCCCTGGCAACCAATCTCCAAACTAAGGCTGTCCAGGAATCCCAGATAAACCAAGACTCAGCCCAAACCAAACATAACAATAACAAAAATCATTTGGAGGAAACAGACTTTATGCACAGAGAAGATACTATATCCATGAAACAAGACTGGGATGCTACTAAAAAAGAATAGTCAGAGAACTAAAAAAGAACCCTTAGAAATAAAAATCATACTAATAGAAATATAAGACTCAAAAGAAGACTGGAAATAGAACTACCATATGATCTAGCAATTCCACTACCAGTCAGGAGTTATCTCATTATCATGCAAAAGACACTGACCACTTCAGAGATTCAAGGGTTTTTGGAGCAGTGATACAGGAGGAAAACCAAATATGTATCTTAATAACAAGTACCATAGATGGATTGGTTTAAAAGAAATTTATTTTATCACAGTTCTGGAGACAGGAAGTTCAAGGTCAAGGTCTTGACAGATTGGTCTTTCCTGCATTCTCGCCTTGATTTGCAGATGGTCATCTTCCTACTGTATCATCAGATGTCCTTTCCCCTATGTGGGCATGCTCCTGTTGTCTCTTCCTTTTCTTATGAGGACATAAATTCCACTAGATCAGGCCCCCAGTTTTATGTCTGCATCTAACCTATTTATCTCCTTTAAGTCCCTCTATGAAATACAGTCACATTGAGGGTTAGAACCTAGGTGTGTCAATTTTTCAGTGGACACGGTTGAGTTCATGAGCAGTTATCAGTGAAGTCAAGGCATCCATTTCTTCAGTGTACTTTATTAAATATACAGAAACCAGAGAAAGCCTACACCGTTCACAGGTGCAGGAGGGTTTGGGGGTCTGTGTGAACTATTTGACCTCTATTTCCTTACTTCAAGTGGCCAGTAAGGATTTGTGTCCACTGAATGAACACTATGTAAACAGCCAACAGATGTTCCTCTGGCCAAGATGTTCAAAGGCTCAACCTCAAACAACATTGAAACTTGTCAAGGCGAAGGCAAGGAATATGATTCTACTAAAGAAAGAGAGTTCTCAAGGGGCAAGAGCATCTTGGAACTGACTGTCCTGCAGCTCAGGATGTAGAATTGGAAGAATCACCCTTTCAAATCTCAAAGAAACTGGACTCGGGGATTGTTTTCTTAGGATAGGTTTGGAAGTTGGAGACGGAGACTATATAAACTGGCCCTTCCATTCCCAACATGCATACCAAGAGCCAGCGAGACAGTGATGTATTACCCAGGATGCGGTTCAAATAATTTAATAAAAAAGAGGTGGAAATGGGGTCTTTAATTCCTAACCTTTGGCGCTGTGGCTGAAATCCATTAATAGAACATGGATTAAGAAGTCCAAAGTAAGATTACTCTGCATCACCCGCCAGTGAATCACTCTGGCACTTGGGTCAGAATTAACATCTGAGAATCCTTTGAAACTTTATGGCTGGGATTTCTCCCCTCCCCCCTGGCTTGGCTTCTTAGCCTCTTTAGCAGAGGAGATAGGAAATCTTTGGCATCCATTCAAAATTCATTCAAACCACAGGGTAGAACCTTAAAGGAGGCCTTTGGGGATAGACGAGGTCAATCTGATGGCTTATATCATAGTTTTCATTTGAAAAAAAAATTATTTCATAGTATCAGGAGGGAGATCGCAATATGTAAATAGATAGAGCAGGATTTACAAATCCACATGCGCTCCCTGAAGCAGTAGTTTTTCAAACTTTTGATGACCTTAGAACTCTAAGTTCAAAGGAAACTTTACACTACAATAAAAATGAACTAAACTGACAAGAAGTTGCTCTGCTTCAATAAGAATGTGGGGGTCCCTAGACCTCCAGCTTTTTCCATTTCATACTTTTGAATAATCTTCCAAGAAGAAAGATTGAATGCCTTTTCTGTAGGAATCTGATCTCTTTCTACACTGAATTTCTCTCAGTGAACTGCAGAAATGTGTGCAGTAAAGCTGATTGTTAGTAGGAAGTCACACTTATTAAGTTTAGAAAAATATTTTGAAAATGAAGTGTGGTCTTCCTACGTAATGCAGATATTAGAGGAAATGCATTTCCTCCACTGTAGGAGCATTTTAAAACTCGTTGTTGAAGGCAAACTATTTTTTTTAAAAAGTATCTTTTATCAATTAAGCATGCATTTTGAATTTGCTAAGGCTTGCAATGTTGAAGAGGGAAGGAGACCCTATAAATTTAAATCAAGGGAGATAATTACATGAAAGTACTTTTGACCTACAGCATATTTTGCAATAATAAATGTTGATGAAGATGATATTCTACTCCTTCTTTTAACTAAAGCCATAATGTGCCTTTAACATTCAACCCTAAACCCCTTAATGGAAATTCAGAAAAAGGAAAATTATCTTGCCCCATGTCCTGCAGTTAGTTAATGACACATATAACACTATAACATAATAGATTGTTGCTTGAGGACATTGTGATCTGTCATAAAAACCTGATAATCAGAGGTCAATTGGAAATTAAAAAGGAATAATTTACTTTGTCTTGTACAAAAACATGTTTCATTTATACTTAACCTTTTCATTGGAACTCCAAAGGATAAATCTGCCTAGACCTGCAAGTATAAACCATGTTTTATGGAGAGACCTTAACTTTATTTACTGAGTAGGGTCCAAAGCATTATAGCTCTACAATTGCAAGTTGGGAACCTTATAGAGTGGAATCTCATCTTACATGATTGGTGGTGAGTTTTTAAAGTCAGGGAAGAAGGTAAAGATTGTGCAAAATAATAATTATTCTGAGAATCCTTTGGACTTTTAGAATCTCAGTGAAAAATCATATATTATTTTGTCCATGGAAATTTGGCTTACATGATCCTTTTCCTGATATTGGAAGCCAAGATCTCTTTTGAATTGAGAAAGGTAAAATAAATAAAGGGGAATTTTATCCTCTTTCAGCTTGATTGTTTGACTATTCTGAGGATTTGCATATGATCAGATTCCTATACAAGTTTAGCTTTTCGATTCACACATTGATGATTGGTGATAGCACAGACTTGAAACTCAAATCAATTTGAAATGAGAATATAGTGACAATGACACAATGATGTTTAAGGAAAAGGGTGTTCTCTGTCAAAAGTCTCTTACCTGTGGAGTGAAATTATGGATCACGACCATTAACTCTGCCAAGTGACCTTCAGTATCCTCATCTGTACTAGAGTCTGGGTTCAGAAGAACATTGAGGGTTGCATTGGTTGATTGTCTCCCCAGGTCGACGAGCAATCTCTCCCATCTGTGTTTGTGTGTGATGTTAATCACAGGGAGCAGGGAAACACTTAGCCACCCCTTCCTATGCTTCAGAATCATGAGCACATAAATGTCATGTATTATATTAAGCATGGAGTTTTGGGGTGCTTCGTTCTATAGCTGCAACTAGCATTCAACCAGGGGAATGCTGACAGATTTTGCTTCATAGACTCTTCCCTGACCCTCTTCAGATAGGGCCTTCTGCTTGGACATCCTCTGATGTTGCCCAGAATCACTGCAAAGAAATGAAAACCAAAATCCAACCCCAGGGACTTTCTCAGCGGTGGACCTTGGATGAACTTCCCTTCTGCTCAGATGATGGAGCTGGAGGAGTTTGCCTTTTGGAATCCCTTGATGTGGTGCTTAGCTCTGTAGGAGCGGTCACCGATGTAGATCCCGGTTTCTTAAATTTCGCACTCCATTTTATTTTACTGGTGGTTGGTTTTCAAGTCCCATTACCAAGGTGGCATATAAAGACCAGAAATAGGAAAAAGAGACAATTAAGGAGTAAGCAGTGTTAGCAGAATGAACTTCCAGGGAAAGCCGATGTTACCATTAAAAAAATAACGAGAGGCAATTTCATTGACTTACAGAATGGTGAGACTACTTCCGTAGTGAATTTGGATGAATTTTGGAGCCAGACAGTAATCGTGTCTTTTCAATCATTTGTAAAATAAAATTGTCTGGGAAAAAAAAAGTTGAATCACTATGTAGAAACAGAGAGTGTCTTATCCTTCTAGTACCACAGTAAACCTTGTTCCCTGAAACACAGTTGTAGGATGTAACCATCACCATTAAATAGTAAGATCCACTTCTGTTGGATGGAAGAAACACTATAAATATGATGTGCCCTTTAAAATAACACAACTGTACACCAGATAGAGATTTCTTGATAGAAAACACCATCTAAAATCTTGTCAGGGTAAAACAGTCTGCTAAATATTGTTCTCTGTATTCAGTTAAATTCAGTGTGTTGTCACCTAATCCCAGATTTTAAATTTACAGAAATAATGATGACATAGACACTGATGACATCAAGAATTCTTATTACCTTCAGTGCCTTGGAATAATCTCATACCTGTGAACTATAGAAAAATAGTTTGCCACTGTCATCTGCTCTCCCTTGTCCCCTCCCCTGTATCAGAGGTAGTTCTATCCTCCGTTGATTGGTGTCTGATAGAAATTTTATAAGAGTTTGCAGTGCGGCATCAGTTGCCTTTAATACTTGGGAGAAAATTGAATGGAAGGATTCAATCACTCATGTGAAAAATGAGCCTTCTACCCAAGGTTTGGCCACGGCTAGTATGCTTGTTTTAAAACTGAATTATAGTTGCAATACATTTGCCAGAGACACAGACATTAATTTCTCTCAAACCATTTGAGATGGGGAGGACAGAATAGGAAGGAACAGAGAGAAAATAAGATAATAAGAGCTTCCCATTGATTTATTCACCTTTGTGCAAAGTAATGGGGACAGGCAGGAGGCTGCCCCAGGAGTCTGAGAGAGAGAGATGGAAGAACTGTGAAGGGAAGGATTTCAGGGCAGCCTGCCAAACACAGAGTTAGATTGTTGTTCTTAGATGATATAAGATCACTTTATTTCTCTAGCTGCTTTATAAAAATACATATGCATAAAATATGCCGCGTGATGCGGCTCGAGCGAGCGAAAGCCACTCTGTTTATACAGGAAAAGGTTGTATTCCTGACCTGCCTGTTAACTCATTCTTTAAATAAAGATTAAACTCAGCCTGTGCATAGGGGAGCTGAAGCTGTGATTCCAGTGTGTTTGATTCTGGTAGTGCGTGAGAGATTGGATCACAGCCCACCTGGGCAGAGGGATGGATCCAGAGGCACAAAATTGACAGCACACACATCTGTGTATGTGAGCTATCCTGGATCCAGGGGAGGTCCTGTCCCTCACAGATGGGATCAGATCAGTTAGTGAAGGTGGGAGAAGCATAGGATCACAAATTAATGTAACTTTTTCTTAGACATTCATGAGCTCCTTGTAGGACCCAGGTAATAATTTGAGTGCCCCAGCACAATATGCAAATATAGGGCTCCTTTAAAAAAAGATTTGAGAAATTTAAGAATGCAATGTCAGAGCATTAAATTAAAGACAGAGCTCTTCTTAACATGGGACCTATCTGAGTGTGGCATCTCTATGATGGCACAGGTTGCAAACCCTGAAAATCTATCTTGGCTTCCACATGATTATATGACAAGAAATTTCTTGTGTATTCAAATAAGCCAATAGCAAGTGACCAGTTCTTTTACTATGGGGTGTGGAGCACTGGTGAGGACAGTTAGCAATGTTATTGGTCAAGTTCAACCTGCTTTATATTGTGGAATATGTGTTTTAATTCCCAAGGACTTCTCTTCCTGTTTTTAGAATCATGCAAAAGGTCCATGCATCCTCTTTGTTACCTAGGTGGCAGGGTACAGAAAGCTGGTGGCCATTGGTCTCATGGAGCACATACACACACGTAAAAAAAAGATTTACATTAACAAAGAAAAATCATATTTACCCATCTATAAAAGAAAATCAAGTTCTTTCAGTACATTAAAAATTAGTCCTAGCCTTTCTTTTAAAACAACTTATATACCTCTTTTTGTCTCCAAATGGAAATATTACAAAGTAGTATGAGCTTATTTATTTTGGAACTGACATTATAAGTAAAGTTGGCAGGTTATCTATGTGAAAAGAGAAATTCAAACCTAAATTCTTCCTATATAGTTTGGGCTCCGAAGTTGAACTTCTGGGAAAAAAAATGAGAATGGTTGGAAGTATAACTTTTCTTGCTTGAACCATAGAAGTATCAACAAACCCAAGTGTATGACTTTGACTTGTGAGTTCTGAATATCCTTCTCTGCCTAGCAGCTGCAAAATGCATAATTCTATGGTTCTCTAAGTCATTCCTTGAAGGTTCTGGAGTCACCAGAAAAATTTGCTCATATTTCAGTTTGTGGGCTTAATGAGAGAATCTAGTCTAATTGTGTGGATTTGCTCTTTTTCGTGTTTTCATGGCCCAGAGTATAGCCAGTGAGTTAGGAAAAGTCCAGAAGCCTTTCATTAGCAAAAAAAAAAAAAAAAAAAAAAAAAAAAAGCCATATGATATCAACTCACCATTTGTCATTAAATTGAGTGTGTTTATAGCCTACACACATTTTTGTAAAAGGGGAAAACTGATTTGGGAGAAGAAACCTACCATAATAACTTTGGTCAATTTTTTCAAGTTTTAAATTTTACATTTTTTTTATTCCTCCACCTAACAAATATAGTCTATCCTCAATCATTCCCAGATTTGCATTTGCAAATTTGTCTACTCAATTAAAATAGATTTGCAATTCCAGGATCAATATTTGCAACACTTTCACAGTCATTTGAGGATATGCTTGGAGTTGAAAAAGTGAATTGTTTGAGGTTTGCAGGAGAGGTGACAGTCTGCTTTCTTGCTCAACTTTAATGCCATAAATTGTTTTTCTTATTTAAAAAATTACTTAGTGACATGTTTTTCATATTTTTATGCTTTTTGTTGGTAATTTCACTGCTTAATCCATTTTGTTCTTTTATCTCAGATGAGGAACACCTATAAAAACTTTAAATAGAGTTTATAATATATGACATAATTATATAACAGTTAAATGATAGTAGGAAGAAAATTATACTATAATCAATTATAATGATATACCTAATAAGCTCTAGATTATTATTTCCAGTCTACTTTAATGTATCTCTGTTAATTTCATTGAAATATCCTCAGAATTGAAAACTTGAGACTAAGTAGGTTAAACTGACCCCTAAGCAGAATATTCTAGTGCAGCCTTGAATCTCTTTAAACACTAGAAGAGAAAATGCTTGTGTTAGATAAGCATCCTGAAGGCATGTATTGTAGTGCTTTTGGCCTTGGCTCAGTGTTAATGAATTGATAATGTATACTAAATAAGATTTCTTTTAGTATAAACACATAAAGCAAGGTTATGAAGGTTATTAATTCAACAGTTGACAAAAATATAGTGACCAGAAGCTCTTAGGAACCTAGCCCTGTGTTTTCTCAAGGAGCAATTGATCAATATTTAGTTCAATATTAGTTGTTCACAGTAGATTTGTAGAACATAAGTGTGGGGAAAAGTGCATGAAGTATGCATACATGGCATATGTTAAGGGCATCTGAGTGGCAAACCACTCCCCTGTGCTAGGCATGTGAGCGGCACAGTCCTGGGTGTGGGGCCGCGTGTTGCAATCTCTGCGCTTGCTCCAAAGCCCACTCCTGGATTGGTCGCTGCAGGGACAACTGGCCAGAAATTGCATTGGTGGCTGCCTGTAACTTGGTTAGCTACTGCCTGAGTATATATACATGTTAGCTGCGCAATAAAATCAGATCTGCTTCCTGCTTGGTCTCCAGAGGTCTTGATTAGTGACCCTGCAGCCACAGTCTCCTCTACCCTGTTCCATGGACCTCCTTACTGGATGAGAGAGAGCCCACGCACATAACTAGTTAGAATAATCAGAACTGAATGTATGGGTGAGTCCATTCAAAGCCCCAAGGATTGCAAAGTGTGACACAAGGTATCCTATCCTCCAAGAGTGTTTAATAACAGTAGTAGGCATTTTGTAGTCCTTATTTCAAGCACTTTAAATGTAGTATCTACTCTAATTCTATCAGCAATACTGTAACTTTAAATTCATGTGTAGAAACAAGACTCAGGTTAGCATAGCTACTCAGTGGCACAGCCGGGATTTGAACTTGAATCACTGACTTTCCACATCTGTGAGTTCACCCATCCTCTTGTGCTCTTCTGTCTGTGCAGCCCAGAAACAGAAATCTTGCATGTTGCAATTGTATAAAACAACAACAACAATAACAACAACAACAACAAAAAAAAAACTAATACTGTGATGGCTCCAGGATCCATTGAGTTGAGAAAAAAGAAGCTACTAAAATAGATATTTTCTGGCTACTTTTCTTGAGTTCACCCTAATTTCTTTCTCTATCTTGCTTCAATACATCATTACAAATGTTTTCAGAGAAGCTCTGGAATTTACAGTTCTTACTTAATATGTTCAATCCATGCTTTTCCAATTTAGGTCATTAAATATAAGGCAGGAGTTTTAAGCAAACAAAAAAAGAACTTTGTGCATGATCCTATACTATAATAAATGTCACTTTATGGGTTTTTTGTTTGTTTTGGTTTGGTCTTCTATTTCATTCATTCTTATCCTGTTTGAACAATATATACACCCCACCTAGAGCTTTAGGAATTTGTTTCCATGAAAGTAACGTCTTTCTATCCTTATGCAATCAGATTTCTCTTATATTTATGTTTATATTTATCATATTTTTAGATTTATAATGTGTTTTAAACTTATTAAATTTAATACCAGTGATGTAGCTCATGTTAAATGTTTTACACACACACACATACAAACACACACAAAGTATATGTATGTGTGTATGTATGTACATATATGTATATCTATTATATATATGTATCTATATATGTATGCCTTAAAAATAGCTTTTCAGTTTATTAGAATTTTTATTTATTTATTTTCTTGTTTTCACTTTAAAGGTTTGGGGATTATTTTAAAGCAGGGTCTGTGTTCCAGTCATTTTTCTTCCAGACAGAACTCAGGACAGTGGCTTTTTAAAATTTTTTATTTTTTTAATTCTCTTGCTCCTTCAGGGTTATTGTAAGGATAAAGTGAGGTAACTTCCACAACTCACCTTAATCGGTATCTAGATTGTAGCATATACCTGTTAAATATTAGTTCCTTTCTTCCTTTCTAAGCAGTTAAACTTCTGTTCAGCACTTGAGGTCATTTATACAGCTACTGTGTAAATGAGAAAGCCCAACTTGTATAGATGTTACTCTGTATAATAATGGAATTCTTTTTATAGTTCACAAAGGACCCCACCCCCACCAAACTCCATCCTATTCAATTTAATCCTTATGAAAAGTATGGAGTAGGCAATATTGACCTTTTCTTTCTTTCTTCTTTCTTTTTTTTGATAAAATAATGAAATAATGAGATTGATGTCTAGAGAAGGCAAGAAGACTATTTAATGATTAACCAAGAAATCAGGTGCATGTATGAGATGGATTCTCTCATGCTTTATGTAGAGCACACATAAAAAATATATGTGCTTTATACTACAGCAGGTGGAAATGATGAGTCACGATGGAAATAGAGGAAATATAACAAGTTATTTTCAGTGACATAGTAACACATATTCTTTACATTTTAGCATATGCATGTCATGTGTATGAAATACCATTTTGCTTAGTTGCAAATATTTCATAGAAATATTCAACAGAGATTATTAAGAAAAAAAATCTGACTCCTACATGTGCTTTTGATGATTTTATCTTCTGTGCCCAGAAGTCCCCAGTTTCAGACTTCTATCTGATAGGATTATGGAGAACGGTTGTCTTCTCTCATCTTTGGTGTCCTGTCAACAGATACTGAAGAATACTTCACTCTCTTGTAAATTCCTAATACCCACTTTCCTTTGCTGTATTGATTTCTACCATGTCTCACTTTCATCCTGAGGCCCCTTCAGCCCTTGGATTCTCTTGGAAAACTCCTCTCCTTGTCATGAGGTCTTCAGCTTGTTCCTGCAATGCTGGTTTTTCTTTTCTGATTTCTGTGACTTTGGCCTCCTCTTTAGAACTTGCTTCTCTCTCCCTCTTTGTCAACCTTAAAACTGCTTTTGGTAGAATTGAGCTCTGAGCTTCCTCTTGGCTAACTCCAGGTCTTCCCTGTGTTCCTTTGCTAACTAAGATAATGCTGTTTGTGTTCTCTCATATTGTTTGATGACAATCAGTCCGTTTGCAAGTGCAATTGTAAAGGAACCTGTGTGCAGCCAGCCCTTGCAAGGGCACAGAGCATGGAAGATCTTTATGAGCACGGGAGACCCCATGTCCAAGTTTAGCGGGGGCTCCTTCTCCATCCTGAACAGCAATTACAGGGAGAAATAACCGGTGAGGGGTCTGTCTGTGGCTTTTCCAACTCCGAGTGGGCTGCTTCAACTCATCTGGCTGATCGTGCTTGCAGAGAGGCTTGGTTTTCAACTCTAATTACCAGCCACTAATTCAAGCTTGGCCTTCTGATCATTCATCTTTTAAGTGTTCAGTTTCTGAATCCCATTTGGTTCCCTGTCCTCCCTCTCTTTCCTACCACCTCCCCTTGATGTGGCCAGAATAATTAACTAGGACAATTAGTAAATGCTGAATCATTGAGTCCATGAATGAAGCAAGTGTCTGTGTGATGTATACAACTTCCTGAGTGGGTTTAATGGAAGCCTAAAGAGATTTTTCACAGATTCATGGGTTTTCAAAGGAGAAATTTGCATATTAATAAGAAGCTGTTCAGACTGATTCGCTTAATGTGTTTGGAGTAAGTATAATTAAATGTCAAGGGAGATACATCATGAAGTAATGAAGCTGAAGCCAATTTATCAAAAATAAGGTCTGGAGAGAGACATTTCAAATAATAAACAGTTCTCTAACCTTCCCTTTTAAGGTGATTTGCTTAGTCTGGGCCAAGATTTACATATATATATATTTTTTTTTGAGACTCAGTTCAAACAAAGATGCTGGGAATGGGTGGGGGTGGGGAAGGAGAATGGACATTTTTCCTATTCAAGTTTATAACGTTCAAGGAGGTCTTTCCTGTCTGAACCACTTTTAAAGGAGACACAACCTATTTATTTTCCATCAGATATTTGGAATATGGTTAGGATCGTCACCCTGTAGGCTTCCCTCCCACCCCAAATATAGCCGCCATTTGCAAACTTTTGTTCAGATGGAAGGGGAGGTAATAAACATAGGAATTGTCTCTATAAGCAACATTGATGAAAATCTCACCCTGGGTTCTTGATCTTGAAGAGCAAGTGCTTGACTGTTGAGCATGTCTAATGAGTGGTCACTGACTCTTTGAACACACTCAATTCATGCTTGGCTTGAAATTCATGTAGGAGAAGTTGTGACAGATTTTTTTTTCTTTCCTTTTTCGTTTTCTTTTCTTTCTTTTTTTTTGTAACTATCTTTTTGCACTAGGTGGATTCTCTGACCACATGGAAACCTAACCACGTGGAAACACCCAAGAGCATCTCGATTGTGTTTATCAGGATGTAAAAGCCATTGGGTTAGTTTTCAGACATAGCAGACCAATCAAGACCCTCCCTGGCCCATCCCGAAATGATCTCAGGAGGAAAGAGGAGGGAATTGAGTCAATGACCTAAAACCACTACACAGGAGAGGGGCAGTGCCTGCCTTGTACTCATGTGTCACACTCATAGAATGAAAAGCCACATACACAGAGAGATTGAGTTGTTACACTTTGACCGACTGGATCATGTTGACTGTGGCCAGAGGGAGGACTAAGCAGAGAAAAGCTACGATTGATTCAGGAATAGAATTAAATCTAAAGTTTGCATGGTAGCACATTCTCCCAACTCCCACAAAGGGAGCTTATCCTTGAAAAGCATTGAGAAAAATCTATTTTGTCCTATATCCTAACAGATTTTTTTTATGCACAATTTTTAAAATTTGGTGTTATCCTCTGCCTTGGTCACAGTGCTGTCTTTGAAGTCAGCCTGTCTTGATTTCAGGTTCTGCCACCTCCCCTTGTCATCTGGGTAACTGTGCCCAAGTTGCTTTAGTTTCATCATCTGGAAAGTGGAGATAATAATTCCTGCCTCATTTGGCTTTTGTCAGGATTAGAGGTAGTGTGTGTGAGCTACCTTGTTGTCATTTCTGTTGTGATTTTTTATCATTCAACCCATGACCTTATGTAGCCACCTTTTTCGGACCTATTTATAGACATCCTTTATATTTAAAAATCATTGGAGACACTGAGCCCTGCAATTTCCTGTTTATTCAAAGCTAAAAATAAGAACTAGATTTCAGATGGGATTGTGTATGTCTGAGCAGGAGAGTACTTGGGGAACTCTGTTGTATTTGTTCAGAGAAATGAAAAATAAAACATTTCTTGCAGATATCAAGCCTGTAGGCATACCCCCCCTTTTTTTTTTTTCTGATGACTTGGCTGATTTGTTTCTCTGTGTATGTGTAGTGTGTACCTAACTAGATAGAGAGACCCCTAGGTCAATTACAGTTGTGGTTTCAACTGTAGAGCTCATTCTTTAAAGAACAATCTGTTGCCAACTCTGAACATATAATAGAACTACTACTGACTGAATGGGGAAAGTATTTAGCACCCATCTTTTTAACCGCCCTCTTACCCCATCAGGTGAGTCTAAGACTTTTCCATGGAACTTCTAGGGTTGTGTTCAGTTTAGTTTGAATGCAAAACTCATTGGCTTGCATTTTTTTCTCTAGCTATGTTGAATAGGTTTGAATGGTTTAGTAATCATTTTAGTAATGTACAATTGTAATTCCATCACTAAAACTTAAAAATGAACACATGAATATTATTGCATTGTAGTCACAAACAATAAGATGACTTTATATATAATGTGCCTTAATTTTGCACTCTAGAAGCTCTTTCCACAGACGATTGTTTGGCAGTTCAGCAAACCCTAAGACTTGAATATCTTATTCATACATTCAAAAGTGTGTTGCCAACTGAGTTTTTCTTTTCAGAAACAGCCAATTGCATACTCTCAGGTCCTGCTGTTAACAGGAATCACCACGGATTGATGCTTGGAAGAACCATCCCGGTACCTGATTGGGAAAAAAAGTCCTACCTTTAACTTTATTCTTGGGTCTAGAGGTAGGAAGTTTAAAAATAAGAGATGAAGCTTTGTGAAACTAGAAGACAATTTTTTTTTGTTTGTGTTTTTACTACTATCAAATTTTGATATGAAAGGCCATTGAATTCCTCAAAGTCAACCCACAAAAGATATTCCATGTGTTATTTCCATAGTGCTCATAGAAGTTACAAAAATAGGAGGATTTCATGATTAAATATGAATGGGAAATTGATTCAACAAAGTTGACTTTTAAGGGGTGTTTCCAGGGTTCACAGTGAGAAGTCAAATGGGATTTGTCATACAGTTTTTCCCATATTAAAACAATTGGGTGACATTTATCAAATAAACCTCATAGGACTCTGTTCTTGGCACAGTTTGGGGAAGGCAATTATTTTTTTTGTTTGTTTGTTTTTGTAATCAATGCAAATCTTTATTTATAAAAAAGAAATCTTCCTTATTGTTAGAATCTGGTATTAAGGAAATTATTCCAGGACCCCATGAGCGGGTCTTTTTTCTGTCCTGGAGAAGTAGACTTCGAATTTCTTTCCTGAAAATGTGAGCCTGGACAGTGAATTTTACATGATAGATTGATGTTATAATATGATTGATTTTACTGTACCATGGGACAAGCAATTCATTCTCTTCCCTAACAAATAGCAGGTGATATTTGTTCAAGGAAACCACCTACATAGAAGTAAAATATCTTTTTTTGAGGGCTGTCAAAAGTACTATGCTATGGAATTCTCCATATTTTATTGCTTTGGGTAGCTCATTATTCTCCAAGGGCTACCATTTTCCTTTATCGGAGTCTACAAGCCAATAGGAGCATATATATGGGGCATTTATGACAGCTGTTTATATTGGATCCCATATTTCCAAGCTTTACTCCCTGGTCCACCCCCACCACTGCATATGTCCACACTCTTTTTTCCATTCTCTACCCATGGCCTCACATCCTGCAATTTTATATTATTGTTCCTTGGTGCATGCGTTCACCCATCTGATGAAAAGCTCTGCTTTCTCCTTTTCTACCCCTTAAACTTCCTACTGATTCTTCAAAGGTAAATTCAAATGCCACTCCCTTCATGACTTTGCATCCTCCTGTCCCCTGGGGTGGGATTCAGCACACCCTCTCTGGGTTGCATTTCTCTTTGTTTGCAACTCACCCACTGTTTGAGTTTTCTGGGAAGTAGATCTGAGATGGAGCTAGAGGTACAGAAGGTGTTTGCGGGGAGGCACATCTATAAAGGAGAAGGGAAGCAAGGTGCTTTGGGCAAAACTCTTGGATTCTTAACAGTCTTTTTCTGCCTGTTGTGGCACTCTGGAGTAAAGATGGCTCATTCCAGGATTCCCAGTACTGGGTACCACCACTTTGTTCTGTCATTGATCAAGATCTACCTGGAGGAGAGCATGTGCTGAGTTGGAGCCTAATGGCTGTAACAGCTGAGACCTTTCATCTAACTCCAGTTCCAAAGCTGGATGGCATGTGAGTAGCTGGTGAACCTCTGTGTCTGTCATATTTCCCACCTTTTTATTGTCTATCAGAATTTTTATTTCTTGACAATAAACCTAGACTATTAGATGGATGTAGAAGGGACTTTGGACATCATGCACCCCGCCTCCACATTTTGCAGATAAAGAGACAATTTGTTGCTCATGTTGGGTTGTTATGATTTCCTTGATTGTGTGATCCCTACTGAACTGAATCCTACATCAGAATCTAGTAGTCAGTCTAGTCATTCCAATTGCTATGTCCTATCCCGATCACATGCATCATGGTATCTGCTTCTTGGGTCACCCCAGGAGGCACTGCCTTTTCCAGGGGGCCAAGAGGAAGGAGTGCTGATAGATGTCAGGTAAGAAAATGAGAAAATGATTAGTGCTATTTGTGCCATGCCATTGTAGTGCAATGATACATTTTTTTTTTAAACAGCATTTATTGACACAAATCATTAGGCCTTTGTGACTTGAAGTTCTCAAACCATTACAGATAATGAGAGGAAGCTGAAACCCGCAAAACCAGATCAGCTGCAGCAAGAGTGGGGAGTTCATGAACAAACCTTTGTTTATGAAAGGAAGAAAATCAGTGAGCAGAATGGGAATCCATTGCAGCAGAATTTGTTTCCATTTCTGCTGGTCAGTCACCCTTCATAGAGACGGCTTGGCTGCACACTTATTTTAGATGCATTTTCAAAAACTCTGCCTGCACTCTTGGCACTGTGTGGTGGCCGTCTCTTTGTTGGATCGGGGAGCGCCACTCCTCACCAGGGTTCTGCCCCACTCCCGGGGTGACTGATAATGTCTTAATTACCAAACCCAAAGCAGGTGATGTCTGTCTGCTGGGTCCTGAGGGCTCTTGATCAGCTTCCTCCCTAAAAGGAAACTCTTTCCACATCAATAATTAAACAGAGCAATTAGGGGAATTTAAAAAGTATAATTAGACAGAATCAACTCTATGTCCCTTGAGCATTTTATCTCTTTTTTTCTTCTTCTTCTTCGTGCTCCATTCCCTCCCCCTTCTTTCTCTAAAGTATCCTTTTGTGGAGGCAGCAGGCCTCTGTTCTGGGTCTTTAAAGCCCAGACAGGAGAGAGAAAAAATAATCAATTTATAAGGATGAACGTGAGGAGCCGAAGGTAGGCACAAACCCAGCCTATCTGGTTTCTGCTCTGGGCTTGCTGCTTCTTAACCATCAAACAGCCTCAGCTCTTGTGGCTGCAGGAGTAGAAACAGGGTAGGTTATTTGGGGCTGGCACTACAGTTTTGCAGGAGATCTCTGGCAGTAAGGTCCCCTGTCCTTGGAATACTGCTGAGGCAGAAACACAGTGTGCAGCAAGCAGCCCTGAAAGTCACCCTAGGAAACAACCTTCGCAAGTACCTGTCACTTGCTTCATCCATCTGTCTGGTACCATCAGGAACAGAGACTTTGTTTTTCTTTTCTTTCTCAAGGAAACGAAAAATCAGTCATGCACGGTCTCAGTCTGGTTTATGTTGCTGTAACAAAATACCCAAGGCTGGATCAGAACAAAGAGGCTGATTTGGCTCACAATTCTGATGGTAGAGGGTTTGAATAGCAGGGCTGTCACCCTGGCAAAGGCTCTCTGGTTGCTTCACAACATGGCAGAGAAACACAAAGGAAAATAGCCCCAGGCAGAAGTTGCAGAAGTCAAGTGTGTGGCATGGCCTTGCTTTAACAACTCACTCCTGTAAGAACCAACCACTCTCACACATGCTAATCCAGTCAGGAGGATGGAGCCCACGTGACCTCTATACCTTTCACTGGGACCCACTTCTTCTTCTTTTTTTAATTATTTATTTTTTAGTTTTAGGTGGACACAATATCTTTATTTTATTTTTATGTGGTGCTGAGAATCTAACCCAGTGCCTCACGCATGCTAGGTGAGTGCACTACCACTTGAGCCCCTGGGACCCACTTCTTAAAGTTTCCACTGAACTATAATACACCAAGTGTCCAGGATGAAGAAGCATCACCCAGACCTATAGATGACCAGTTTTGGGGTGTAGCACTGATCTTGGACCCTCCAAGGAGATCATGTCAGGGACAATTGGATGCTTAGTGCAACCTACCTCAGTTCCTGCTCTCAGGTCACACTCTAACTCCTCCTTCTGGGATATTTGACTTTTAATTGGACAACGGAAATCACAGACAAAAGGTAGCCATTCTCTTTTCCCTTCCTCTCACCTGACAGATTTCCCGAGGAACCCAGAAAAGCACAGTACATTTCAGCCCAAATATGCATAAATATAGATTCACCTCTGGTGCCCTTTGTGCTTGGCAAGGAGAAACATGATCAAACATAAGAATCCATCATTTGAAAGAACAGAACCAATTGGTGGAGGCAGAGTGACTGTCCGTCTTTTCTGTTCCTCTGTGTTATATAGAGTTTCAGTGTAAAGTGGGAGAAATGTTGAGAAAATAGCCAATTTGTGCTTTCAAGCAATTTTACAGCCTGCAATTGTAAAAGATTAACTGAATACCATACGAAAATAATGAAAATGGCCCCAAAGTATCTTGATTCCAAAAAGAACAATTTAAGGTTATAAAGGGGACAACAAACACACACAACAAACACAACAAACACCCTTATGATCAATTAGATGAGAAAAACGGGTTGCTTCAAAGAAGAAGCAGGAAATGGGCACTGGATGCCTCTCCCAAAATATTATTTCCAAAAACATTAGCCTAAGATTTGTAGTTTTAAAGGGAAAAATATTTATGGCTTAACAATTTTAGCTATCCAAATGGTTAGTGTAAAGAACATGAAGCCATCAAAATAAAGAGGAATGAACTAAAATTATATAATACAAAGGGAATTAAACAGATGTGAGAATTATTTTATATGAGACATATTAAAACACTATACAGTAAAATTTAAAAATATAATGATGGCTAAAACTAACTTACCAGATTTGTGTGTGTACACACTCAAATAGATAAAAGAAAGAAAATAAAAATTAAGCAAGATGGGTCCAGTTAACATCAGACTATTTATAATTTAAGGTAAAATACTTTAAATGAAATAGAATCATTTTTATCAATCTAGCACAGAGTTTGTAGCTTAATATTCATGAACCCGAATGTGCTACATAATATGATCATTGAACATCAAAATATGTGACGTTTTGATGCTGTCAGAAATGCAGTTTTTTATTTTATGGGGTTTTTAAAACTTATTTATTTGACATAACGTAGATTTACATGATTGCAAATAAATGTAAAAATAGTCCTGTCTGCCTTTCATCCAGCCTCCCACAATGTCACCATCTTGTGTAACTATAGTAAAACATCAAAACCAGGAAACTGATATGCATATAATACATATAGCAGGCAGAGATTTTTGAAAATATAGTTCTGGTGGATAATTCTAATACATCCATTTGAATCTTTGCCAGAGTAACTGAAACAGTGTGAATAAACATATGGAACTCTAAAAACATACTAGATTTTAATAAGTAGCTATTAGAAAGCTTCCTATTTTAACTAGCCACCTTTTCAAATGTCTGTGGAATATTTATAAAACGCTTATATATTTAGTCACAGGAAAATGTAAAAGATTTTCCTGAAAATTTAAACAGTATTAAGCTTAAACTCCAACCACAAGTAAAAAGTAATAATAAAGGAAAAATAAAATTCATAAAATCAATACTTTTGCTGGGGAAGGGTGGTACTGGGGATTGAACTCAGGGGCAGTTACCATTGAGCACAGTCCCATCCCTTTTCATCTTTATTTTTAGACAGGGTCTTGCTACAATTCCCAAGCAGGACTTAATCTTTGATCTTCCCACTTCAGTCTCACTGGGGCAAGTGTCACTGGGATTACATATATGTGCCATAGTGTTCAGTGAGATCAATGCATCTTAAAAACTATTTTCAAATTCGTCTCAGTAAGGTAAAAAAAAAATAATAATTACTCATAGACTTAGATGAAATCCATATTAAATTAAAAACAACAACAAAATGCGTGCAATATATTACTGATGACAAAGAAAGTTTCTAAGTGGAAAACAAAGTCCATCTCTCAGCATAGGTAAATAATAGTTTTTGGGTTTTTTTTGAGAATCAAGATACTCTTATCAATGCTTTAAGTTAGATTTTTTTTACATCATCCACATTATTTATATGAATACACAATGCATACAAAAAACCATGTTTATGGAACAATATTTACTCTTATAGTGTGTTGTCTGATATTTTATATCTTATTTTATTCGTCTTTTTTTTAAAACATTGGTTACAATCTTCTAAAGCAGTGGTTCTCAACCAGGGGGCAGGAGATATTTTGGGTTCTTGAGACGTCTTGAAAGGGAAGTTGGGGAAGGGAGGATGCTTTTGGCATCTACCAGGTAAATGCAGGGATGTTCTCAAATCCCACCATGCAAAAAGACAGTCCCACAACTAATGTCAACAGTACCAAAGTTGAGAAACCTGGGCAGGGATGTGCACAGATCTCAAAATGCTTCTCCTAGTTCTGGGGTTACCAAGAAGGGAGAGACATCACCTGTAATGATATGCTCAGTTCTTCCAACATAAATACATAAGAGCAATTTGCATCTTTATTAGGACCTCACAAAGTAAGCCCCATTTTCCCTTATTTATAGTGCTTGATGACCTACTCTTTCTTCAAGTTTATGTCAACTTGTGGAACTCAGGTCCTCAAGGCCACACAGGGCACTTTGAGGTTAAAACATTAATGAATGCCTCACTAAGTGTCCATGAAAGCTGATTCATCACTCTGGGTGATTAGCTGTGTTGGGTTAGAACTAATGAGCTTCGGGTGCCAGTAGCTGATGTTTGAGCTTAGTGGGGCATTGAGACTCAACAGCACTCAACTTCTTTCTGACCTGCCTGGGCCTTTATTACTTCAATACCCAGTAGTGAGAAAACTGCTGAAATGGCTGTTTATTCCCCATCAGGCTAATTACCTCTTTTCCCAAGATCAAGACTATATTTGGGAAGGGCTGAGACATCTGAAAGCAGAGAACATCCTGCTTACTGGGGCAGAGAAGCTCAGGCAGTTTTTGTGCCCCTCTAAAGAAATAGGCTATTAGCAAAGAATCCGAAAGCAGAACACAAAATGGAGAGACTTACAATGTAGTCTTGACCTACCCAGCCAAGAGGCAAGTTTTGAGCTAAAACTAAGAAACAGGAGTCCAGGAGGTCTAACAGACCTCAGACAGCTGTTGCCATGTAGGGGTGACTGAGGGACCAGAAAAGCCCAATAGAATCTTCACAAATGATGAAGAATTTGGAATGATGCACATGAAGTGTTTTGGGTTGGAAAGTTTGAGGTCGTCATAGCAAATGCTAATCAAACGTGACACATAGGGATATAGTTACTGGTTGTCTTATAAGTAAGCAATCTTCTAAAAACTCTCAATGGAAACATTTGCATATTCATCAGCATTGTCAACTGTAATCTGAATGAATTGGTTTGATAGACATACATGGATGGGAAATATTTTAGAGGTTGCCCTGGCCTGAAAGTTAGTGCCCAAGATTTTTGTTCCTATTTGGTCGGTATAACATTGACAAGTTACTTTATGTTTCCTTACCAGCGTCTCCCAATATGTGAATGTGTGACATAACTTCTACAGATCTGTTTCCTCTCCAACATATCATAGATTTAAGGATTGGCTGATAATGGAACGGTTCAAAATAAAGTATATCTGATCTTGTTTATATTATTACTCAAGCAGACAGAAAATAAAAACATACTGGAGAAAAGAAATCTAGTAGTGAGTCAAAATTTTCTGGTTAACAAATATAGAGTGTCAATTCCACCAGCCTACTAAGTCTCCATGTTTCTTTTACAGGCATTTTAATAATTTCAGGGTAAAGATAGGGAGCTGGTAGCAAATAACCAAACTTGACTTCAATAGCAAAAGTACCTTCATTATTTCCATTAAATGGCTTTTTAGAGTTAGACATGGAGAAATTAAGACACTATGGGTCACACAGTTATCAGAAGATGAAACTAGATACTCTTGGTCCTCAAATCTGACCGATTTGCTTGTAATTTTTCCATTCTACTCTCTCTAACAAATCTGTGCCTCATGCCAGAAGATAATTTTCTGATATTTTAGATGCCTACCATTATTCTAAGTCCCTTGCAGGCAGTTAAAAGTATTTGTTGAAATTTAACATAGGGTGACTGAACCAATTGAATCAATAATAATTTGCAATTACATTTTTTTTCCTGAACTTGGTAAAGTTTGAACAGTAGCCATATCTTCTCTCAGACCATTGGCATGAATGAATGAAATAACCATACTCCTCACTATCTAGTTATTTGTAAAGTAACTGAACTATTTTAATCATCTGGAAGGCCAAACTAGAACAACCTCAAGTAGTTTGATAGATCTTATGGTGATCTGCTATTCATTGGCTAAAACTATTGTTACCTTCATCATCATCATCATTGCCATCATCACCATCATCGTCATCATCACTATCCTAAGCACTCTCAGTTGTAAGACTTTTGCTCAGTGTTTCAAGTATTTTAAACACTCTCTTATACTAGGGCCTTCCCTAGTCATAATAGTCACAATCATGAACTTGGTGGCTCCCCATCCACAACAGGGGGTGACTTGCATTTTTGGAAAAGAAAAAATTGGCAATATAGAAATGAAGGGACACTTTCACTATCAGCATTGTAGACAAGAATGAAAATGATGTATTCTAAAACATTCAACAAACAATCTCAGAACTACCTCTACTCAAACAGTCTTTGGGTTCTAGGCAGTTACCAGGATTGACTTGTTTTTCTCTTCTAGTTTTTTTTTTTCTTTTGACATTTTAAGAATAAGTTAAGGAAATAAAATGGATAAAACCAAAAGTAGTAGCTATTCTATATCTTAGGATGCATCAATATGTTCACTGCTTGGAAACACAACAGTGGCTAACGGTTTCATTCCCTAGAGGTAACCATTGTTAGTAGCTTGGTATGCATCTGTCCATACTTCTGGTAAGCTTACATTGCATATAAATACAGCAGATCAGTTATCTATAACTAAATTATGCTCCATAACATTACCACAAAACCTTAGAGACACACAAGAGTTATTTATTGTACAAGTCAGCAGGGCTTAGCTGATCCAGGCTTGCTTGGGATCTCAGCTGGTGTTTCTCATGTAGTCAGCTATGGGTCAACCAAATGGCTCTGCTGATCATGGCTGGGGACTCAGCTGCTGAAGGCTGATCTAAGGAGGCTTTTGCTGGGATAATAGGGGTGACTCAACTTTGTATTTCATCCTCCAGAAGTCTGTTCCAGACATATCCTCGCTGTGATGGCAAGGCACAAGGGTAAGAGCCGACTATGTAAGACGTTTTCTAAGCCTCATCTTAGATTATAATTACTAATGTTTCATTGACCAAAACAAGTCACACAAATGAATTATAGATCAAGGTATGAAAAAAAAATCCCCCCATGTTGAAAAAGCTGCAAAGTTCATGGGAAAGGGCAAGAATAAAAAGCAGGATGAAGATTTGGGACTCATCAAATCGTGTTCTAACACACATTGTTTCCTTATTGCCTGTTTTCACAAATGTAAGATAATAGCCTATTATCCCATGGCTTATTTTGTGACCTAGTTCTATTTTACAGATCTTTTTAAGTCATTACAACCAGATGAAGTTCCATCTTTTTAATACTATAAAATTGTACATTATATGAATATTCCAGAAGGTTTTTCTTTTCTTTTTAACATTTTTTTCTAATGATGGATTAGGTGAATAATGACTAAGATATTTCCTGTGTTGGGAACTTTATAAATAGGACTACAATGGACAGACAGTCTTTTACATAATATGTGCACTGGTTTTTTCTATAAATTATTTACTGTCCAGCAAGACTGAGTCACTTATAGTTCCCTGAATATGCCACAATTCCTTAACACTGCTATGTCTTCAAACATGTTTTTTTTTTCTAAAATCTTCCCTGTCCCAAGTTGCCCTGAGAAACCGTAATGAAAATTTGAGATAAGATGAATTTACAAACAGCATGATTGGTGATTAGCTCCCATCCTCCATATCTGATTCACTCTGTATTTTCTCAAGTTTATGGTCTATGCAATCAGATTCTTTGAAGGCTACTCACAGGCCCACTCTCATTATCTGTTAGCATCAAACACTTCTTTATTCATGAAGCCTTCTCTAAATCCCTTAGGCATATTCTGTACTCCATCTGTGAATATAATAAACATTCCCATTACATTAGCTCTTCCACGAGGTACATTTGCTATTATGTCAATCTCCCAACTAGATGGTAAGCTCTTTGAAGGTAGGGGCATTGTCTTTTATTTCTTTTCCCCATGTAGTTACATCTTCTATGGGGATAAATGGCCAAAGTAGACACTTAGTAAATGTTTGCTAAATCAAGATCTTGCACTTAAGATCAAGCCTGTCATTAGCTACGTACTAGCAATTTGATAAGTATTTATTTATTCATTCACTTAATAAATATTTAATGGGCATGAGCAGCGAATTATACATACAGATGGTCCCCAACTTACAGTGGCTCTATTTATGATTTCTTGACTTTTGTGCAAAAGTGATGGATGCACATTCAGTAGAAACCATAATTCAAATTTTGAATTTTGATCTTCTCCTGGTCTAGGTGTATGTAGTAGGTCACCCTCTAATAATGCTGGGCATCTGTAGCAAGCCACAGTTCCCAGTCAGCCCCAAGACTGAGAAGGTGAACAACCAGTACTGTGTTGCTCCACCAGGGTGGTCCATAGGTTAAGTGTTACATTTCCAGATGATGACATTTCCTGCCATCTTGCAGTGGGCTTATCAGGACATCTCCTATCATAAGTTAAGGAGCATCTTTATTTGAGAAGAGAAGGTAGAGAGAATGCAAATGTGCTTTATTGAAATGTGATGGTCTTTTTAGAGTATCTGATGGAATTTCTCACATGCTCATTGTCACATGTTTAAATATACTTATTGAAAGAAAGGTCACTGTTCTTGATACTCATTCTTGGAACTCAGGTTAAGAACTTATAATTTAAATTGATCAGAACTTGTCCCAGTGTCAGACTTAGATCTAAGGACAGATTTGGGGGACTAAGTTTAGACCATCTGTCATGACACACTCAGTATGATCTTTCATTCTTTTATTCTTACTTCATAACAGGTGGCCTAAATACAGATTGTGTCATATCCATATCTTCATCTACATTTTAAATATCTTGCCTATCCCCTTTTTAAGATTCACATATTACTTTAGGCTACTGATGATGAACTATATACCAATAGAAAGATTTACCACAAAGATGTCTCATGGCTCATGTGACATTACTTACTATAATTCTGTCAATATATACATCTATTTGATTTATTGGAAGACAAAGGGTGTCAAAAAGATCACTGGATAGGAAGTATAATATCTGTGTCTTTAAAAAAATTTAATTTTTAAGGTTCTAGATAAAATGAAACATCAATATCTCAATCAAAAAAGATGCAAAAATAGAAAATATTTTGGAATAATCACAATAAGAGGGTGGGTGACTTGCTTATTCAGAGCCATCCTAGGTTTCATACCTGAGGATAGACAAAGAAATCTTATATGTGTACTAAAGCATAATCCACAAAACAAAAATGATACATTGGACTTTATTAAAATAAAATATTTTACTCACCCAAAGACACTGTTAAAAGAATAAAGAGAAAATTGCAAACTAAAAAAAAAAATTCCAATTCCCTTATCAAATAAAATACTTCTAAATTATATATGAAATATATAGTGGTCACACATGTATGTGTGCATGCATGTATAAACACTCAACAGAGGCAAATAAGCACACGAAAAAAATGTTCTGTATCATTAGCTATTAGGAAAATATAATGAAAACCATGATGTGATATCACTACATGACTATTAAGTGGCTAAGATTAAAAAAAATCAAAAATTACCCGACAATGTAAAGTGCCGACAAGGTTGTGGGGAAAATGAAATTCTCATACGTTGTTTTGAGAAATACAAAAGGGTACAACCATTCTTTAAAACAGTTCGGCAGTTTGTTATAAAGTTAATTATATAGCTATCAGATGACCCAGCAGCTCTTTTCCTTGCTATTTTTCTGCCTGTAGAAAAAAATTTGTTTACATATATAATCCGTACTGAAAGTTTATAATAATTCTGTATATAACTGTTGGAAACTGGAACCAATCCAAATATTCTTAACAGCAAATAGATAAGTAGATTGTAATGCATCTCCACAATGAAATGCTTCTTAGCCACAAAAAGGAACAAGCTATTGATTCATGCAGCCGCCTGAATGAATTTTCAAGGCTTTATCCTGAGGGAAATAAGCCAATCTCAAAACGTTATAAAATTCCACTCATTGGACATTCTCAGAAAGATGAAACTATAGTGAAAGAAAACACATCAGTATTTGCCAGTGGTAAGAGTTGAGGGGAGGGTAAGACTACCAAGCAATTGCATGATATCAAAGTGATGGAATTCTCATATTCCAATTGTAGCAGAAGTTACACAAATCTACACATATTTTGCATTTCAGAGTTTTACTCCAAAAAAGTCAATTTTACTACATGCTAATTTAAATATAAAATAAGAGCTCAACTGAACATTTGTATAAATGAAACATATCATTTTCTTAGACTGATGGGGTTTGGTATAGTAAAAATGTCATTTCTTTCCAAATTAGTCCTGACATTTCATGAAATTCAGATTTTAGTGGAAGTGAAGAAGAGAAAGGGAAAAAAAATGTAATTCTGCTGTCCATTTGGAAGAGAATATATCCAGTAAATTACATGCGAAAGTAGAATAAATAGAAAATTTCTTGTTAGATTTGAGATGTATAAAATTGCATTAAATGAGGGTTCTACTAGTGCCAAAATAAACATAGAACAGAATGTAAAAAGTTCATGCACAAAATGAGGGTTATAAAGGAATTTAGTATCTGACACAGTGGCATACTGGATGAAGGGTACATACCTGGTTAGTATTCCAAAAGAAAAAATACTTCGAATTCAACCACAACCGTAATTTAAAGTGAATATCCAAATGAGTAAAAATAAAATCAAACATAGATATTTATTTACTTAATATTAAGTTAAGAAAGCCCTCACTCAGAAAACATAATGGAGGTAGACCAAAAGACATAGGAAAAAGATGGATAGATTTCAAATCATAGAAAATTGAAAACACCATGAACAAAAGAGAAATAAGAAATGAGAAAACAGAATAAGGGGTAAATGACATTCATATAAAGAAAATATTTAAAATCTAGGGAAAAAAATCATGCCAGTGGAAAATAATAGGTAAAATACTAAGCTGAACGAAACCAAAACATAACCAGGAAATAGCTCTTAAAAAGCATATTCTTCATAAATATCTGGGAAAATGTTCATGCATTAAAAATAAGTATTAAATATTGAAAAAAAGTTTCCCTTATCTTTACTGGCAGCAATCATGCAATATAACACAGTATTAATGAGTACACAAGAAAACACATACACCAAAACAGAACTAAAATATTTAAAATAACATGGCAACATTAGAAGACAAAATTTTATAGAAAGTTACATGGCAATATGATTCAAGAGCCTTTAAAATAGGCATGCTTTTATTTCTACTTCAAGGAAATAAACATGTGAATACAAATATTGGTTTCGAAAACAAGCTAAGTATTCAACAATATAGGATTCATTAAATACTTTATTGGTAGAATACTGCACAATCATTTAAAATGAGGTAGAAATGTATTTAATAGTAGGAGTGATGTTTTCTATTTATTCCTAAGGTTAAAAGCAATTTAGAATAATATATAGATAATATCATTTTATTTAGTAAATTAATTATAAAAATCTACAATAGATCAAAGTTTATATGGGTGTATCTTAAAATGCTACACCAGATGGATGGGTGAGTAATTTTATTATGGACAATTTTGTGCCCCTCTGAATTTTCTAATTTTTCTCTAATGGACCTTTTTCACTTGCATGATAAAAAAAAAGTTTAATTAATTAAGAAAAAGCTCATTTGGAAGACAATTGTGTTCTCTCTGGTCTCATCCTAGAATTTGTGATGTTTTGTTTTCCTGTGCTGAGAGGGGGGATCCCTGTTTAGTCAGTCAGATGTGAGATGTGGGTGACATCTCCGCTGTGGTGGAACCTCTGAGCGCAAGTGGAGTGCTTTGTTTGAGAAGTTCATTTGCTGACAGCCCTCAGGCTTATTGGGAACCAAAAGCCCTATCTGTCTGCCTTGCTTTTCATTGTAATGGCTTCTCTGAGTCCTGTTGAATTTTCTTCAGGCCCACCCTTAACATTTTCAAGTCCCTGGACAAAAGTGTAGATGAAGGCTCACATACCATATGTCTAAACATTTAAAAAGTCATAAATCAAGCTAATATACTATTAAACGAAATACGGTCTATTCTCCTATTTTGACAAATATTCCTTCATAACAACAAAATAGGAAAAAAAAACAGGCTTCAATCTATTGTTTCTTTTTTATGTCAGAAAGTTGGCAAAATACCAAAGATGACTCAATTTAATTATTATTGCTCATTTGGGTATTCCATTGATGGCCAGCAATGTTTGGATGAGTAATAAAATAAAGACATACACAAATCATGACCTATGATATACTTACACAGCACGATTTATTTTTCATCCCTCAATTTCAGCAAAATACTAATTATGTTACAATCATGATTTTTTTATATTATTTTTATTCTATTGACGGTAATGGTCTAAATCACGGGTGGAGAAATGTTTTCTGAAAAGGTTCAGGCAATAAATATTATAGACTTTGCAGGCCATATGTTCTCTGTCACAATTACTCAATCCTGTTCAAAACTCCTTAGACAATACATAAGCAATTGGGTATGGCTTTGTTTCAATAAAATTTATGGAAATAACTGATCACCAACACTACCTAATTCCAGAACATCTACATGATCTCCTCCCTTCAGTCTCTGGCAACATCTAATCTGCTTTTTTTTTTCACTCTGGGCTCGATTATCTTGATGTTTCATATAAATGAAGTCATCCAATAATAGAAAAAAAATATCTAGGTTTAGTTTGTGGGTCATAGCTCATTGACCCTTGATCAAAAATATTTTTTGAAGGGCAAGTGTATGAACTGGAACATATTCTGCTTAAATTTTTAAATTAAAATAAATGTAAAACTTAAGAAATTTTGTTGCCAGGCACAGTAGTGCATGCCTGTAATCCAAGCAGCTTGGGAGGCTGAGGCAGGAGGATCATGAGTTCAAAGCCAGCCTCAGCAAAAGTGAGGTGCTAAGCAATTCAATGAGACCCTATTGCTAAATAAAACACAAAAAAGGGCTGGGGATGTGGCTTCATTGGCTGAGTGCCCCTGAGTTTAATCCCTAGTACCAAAAGTAGATAAATAAATAAAAGAAATTTTGTTCATGTCTTCAAAAGTTGTTTTTTTCCCTCAAAAATATTCCAAATAAACTATCAAAATCCAAAGACTAAATACAAAGTATAATTAATCTGTATAAAATTGTGAAATACAAATATTTAAAATGGAATTTTTATGAATTTTTTAAAAATTGTGATTCTTACTAATTATTTTTGTGAAAATGAGAACTGTTCTTAGTTTCAGGTTTTTGACATCCATCTAGCTGCCCATAGAAAGAATTAGTGTCATGCTTGACCTGTTTCACCAAGACCCAGCTATGTATGAGTGTCCGGGTAGCCCCAATCATTTCACCATATGAAATGCCCTTCTGCCTCCATGTGCAAATGTTGTGAGTACTGGGATAAGGGGTGAGTTCCTTCAGGACAATTAACTAGAATAGGAGGTAAAGCAAAGAAGTGAACACCCATTAATACTAGGAAATGATACTTTAATACTGAGAGGTGGTTTCATGCTACCTGATGTAAAACACTTGGTAAGTTGCTAAATTTGTTTTTCCTCTTAGCTAACTTACCTTACTTAAATCCTTGTGCATTCTGGAAGCATGGTTCCTCTTCAGTGTTTGTAGCAAGGAAACCTCTGCACATTTTCAGCATTCAGAACTTTTGGTTTGAAGATTACAAGGCAAGGTATTTGGGGAAGCATTTCCCTGGAGCCTGATCAGAATTAGTCACAAGATTGGTTGTTTAGGGCTGCTAGTTGCAAGGTGCTAATGTTTGAGTGATGATTCCTGTAATGAATTTGTGCATGTGAGTATGTGATTTGTGGTTCTTTCTAAATTGTGGACTTAAACTAGAATGCATCTTGTCTGTCTTTCTATGGCTAGGTGGTTTTACCCCTTTGTGCTGATGCAACTCATCAGTTGCTTTCCTGAAGGTTGTCTTGCCTGTATGCCTCATTTCAGAATGACCTTGTTATTCTGGAGATTTGTTTTTTATCATAATAGTGAAATTATTCCAGAAGTTCTGTTTGGATCTTAGACACAAAGTATATCATTTTTCTTGTTCAAGGAAGCTGAATATTCACTAGAGTGCTCACAGCAGATTTTAGAAAGAATAACCAGGTAATCCAAGTCCCACACCACTACTAAAATCATGCCTATAAGATACTTTTTCCTATTTCAAAGTTAAAAGATCTTCTGACTTAGCACCTATTTTGTGTCTAGATCTTAATGAACAGAATAAAACAAACAGAAAAAAAGGAAAAAGATAAAAAGAAATACCCATTGTGGCCAAAATATAACAAAGATCCTTTTTAAAATTTCAGATTTATCTTTATCAAGGTCCTCTCTTAGCTTCTCCACTGTGCTTTGATTGTTGATTTCCAAACAAGGAAAGCACAGTTTTTGCCCCCTTTATCTTCAGCTGCACATATGCAGAGACCTGATAATTCCAGGCTGATGAAAAGACTCTATTCTGAAGTAGCTGTCCTTAGTAGCACAAAAGCAGATAGTGCAGCTCTTGAACTAATCATTTATAAAACTCCTGTCAGGAGCCAAGATGAGCCTACATGGGGAGGGTTTGCTGTGGCAGTGACCAAGGACTCGAGAGAGTGCCTCCCCTTAGTCCTGATCTCCCCACTTCGATTAAGAATTCCATTTCTCTCTTCTAAGTTGTTGACCTTATATTGTGGTCAAAAGTACGAGATAAGTGGAAGAAAACCGGCTCTCCCTTTAAAGTGAGGACACACATTTAATATGACTTTCCTGGTTCAAAACATGACAGGGAATTTTACCTCCATGGATGAATTCTTTATTTTATATTATATATTTCAAGATTGAATTTTAAGCTTCAGGGTGGTGGAGCCCTGGGAACATTATATTTCCAGAATTAAGGCAGAATGACAACATGTAGACAGAACAGTGACTCAAGTGTCAGGAGACAGAATCTAAGGCCAACTTCAAGTCCATTTGGCTACAAAAAGTAAGAGAGGCAGTTCTCAAGACCTTTTCAAATCTGTGAAATTAAGGAGCTGAATTTTAGGGAATTTCTGAGGCTTCTCCTAGTTCTAACGTTCATTGGAGCCTTTTAGGAGATGACAGGCTTTGAACTTTTCTGTCTCTGGATGATATCTCTCTCTCTCTCTCTCTCTCTCTCTCTCTCTCTCTCTCTCTCTCTCCCCCCCCACATACACACACCTTCTTGATTTCTTCTTCTCTTTCTGCTTATAATGTCTCCATTTCTCCCTCTCTCTCTTTATCCTCTCCCCATTTCTCTCTGTCTCTCTCTCTCTCTCTCTCTTACACACACACTCTCTTCTAAGGGCTTGTTAATACCAGACTTTAGATTCTAGATCTAACTAGTACAGTTCTATTTCGTTCCTGCTATTTGTACTCATTTTTATAGCTGCATTAATAATAATTCCTAAGGGCCTATTTTTATTCTACATGATTTTTAGTTGTTTGGGTTTTTTTTTTTTTATTACACAGACTTCCAACTTCCTCATTCTGGGGTTTTCATTTTGCTCTTTTTGTTGTTCAGTTTGTTGTTTGCTTTTGAAGCAAGGACTGCATACATACTAGGCAAGTGCATTGCCCCTGAGCTACATCCCCAGCCCTCTGCCATTCAGTTAAAATGAACTTGTAAATTTGTTTTTTTCCAAAGTTTACACAGGTGTTAAGTTTTTTGAATCTTTGCATATCCGAAAATGTTGTTTTGATATTACTTTCAATGAATGAAACTCAGCTACGTATAAAGATCTTTGTCTCCTTTTAAGTTTTACTATCTTTGGGCACTCCCACTGAAGTTCAAGGTACACTCCCCAACCTCTTCATTTGTCAGTATCTGGGTTGTGGTTTCTTTGTTTCCATTTGTCTATGAGTGCTTATGAAATTCTTTAATCACAAACTCTGAAAAAAAAGAAGAATTCTAGTATTTTTCAAAGTACCAGGAGCAGGACAGGGATAAGGCAAGATATACACTCAGATTAAAAAAAAATTAAGAAGGCACTTTGCTTAGAGAAATGCAAGTGGGTTGACGAATAATCATTACTTTTTGCTCAGAATACAACTAGTGTCTTAAGACAGACAGGCCCCCACTATGGGGAGACATGACATGTATCTATGCTCTCCAGAGGGCTTCTTAGGCTCTGTAGACTAAAAGGAACACATTGGTTCCTAAGCACACTTGAAACAAAGTTTGGGACAGTGCATACAATGTTATAAATTATAATTTAAATCTTAGGTATACATGAATTTTCCAATGAAGTAATCATAGAAGGGATGATGCTGGTGAAGCAATAATCTTTGTAAGATATGGTTCTATTTATAAAATTTCTCCCACAATGAATGAGATAATGAGTGGACTCACTTGGGAAACTTCAAGGATCAACATGAACAATTTTTCCCTTGAACTGATCATCAAGATAACTCTTACCTCTTCCCTCTCATGATAGCTTTTAGACCTGAGCTGACCACAGATGTATTCATTCTCTGTCATTTTTTTTTGCAACCTCCCAAAATTAGCAATCAAGAATTCTCAGCTTGTCTCTCCTCCTCTGGAGTTCAAGGAATGTTGTATTGCTTTCCTAAAATCGGCTCTGGTTTTGTGCATATCATATCATAAATCCTAGTGAGAGTCAGAACCATTTTTTTTCTCTTTTTGTTACTTGATCCTTCAGAGTTCTGGGAGGAATCTACTATCCATAGCACTGCAGAGGGTCTAGCCTCTAAATCAGATGTTTAGCTTGATGACAGTTTGATTCTTGGACTTGCACATCCAGGCTGGCCAGTGTGGGAGCTGGTCAGAAACCTCAATCTTCCTCTCCTACAGAAGAAAACTCAAACATCATCTAAAGGGAGTTTTCTTTCCAGCCTCACAAGTCACATTTTGAGTGAGGTCTCACATAGCAACAGCAGGAAAAGAAATATGTATGTGAGTGGGGCTTGGCTCCAGGGACAGCGGGCTGACAGCCCTGTGTTTGCAACAGTTTCCTCCCCTCCCAGGCACATGCCATCAGGGACCCCTTGGATCTGCATTCATGCAGTGGCCATGAAAAGAGCATGCTCTTTCTAGCATTTGCTGCTGTTGGAGGCTTACAAAAACAGACACAAGGTCCTGTTGAACTGTGCAGACTAAAAAAGAAAAAAAAAAGTATGTGTATATGGGGCCAGATTTATTTATTCCTCAAGGTAAATTGCTTTTGCATTACAACTCGGGAGTTCCTCTGGCAGTATTTTCTTCATAGACAGAAGACAGCTTTTGAAAAACATGTTATTTGTATTAGTTGCTTGTGAGATTCAGGGAAGGGTGATTTGCATGCTACAACGAATAGGGAAGCCATGTACTTCGTCCTCAAATGTGTTCTTTCAGAGTGTCAAAGTCGGTCAGTGACATCAATGGTGGGAGTCAAGCTCATGTTGCCTGGCTTTTTGGGGAGGTTGAGAGAACATGCACTTTAAGACTAAACAGACCTACCTACATTTTTACTCTCTCCCTCTTATTCATGACCACTTATCTTTGGACAAGCCATTTTATCTCCCGAGCCTAGGTCCTCATCTGTGAAATTAGGAAAATAATTCCAGTTTTTCACTGTGGCTGGGAGACTCAGGGAATATGACACCAGGTCTTTGGTCCACGGTTAAGGCTTAATAAATATGTGTTTGCTTTTGTCTTTATCACAGTCTTCCTAAAGCCTTTGAACTTGAATTCCTGGCTGCCTTGCATCTGTTATTTTTATTGTAGCTCAATAAATGAACTTCATCTTCCACGGTGACATCTTATTTGATGTTCCAGGCACGGGGGAAGCATGATACAGACACAGGTCTCCTTTGTCACAAACTTGCCTTATCAGATACACTAAGACTATGTAGCTGATGGACTTCCTGGTTTTTTCTCCTGCCCCCAAGCACGTGGGAAGTGCCGAGTTAGACTTCACTTGAACTAACCTCAGCACTTTTTCTCTTGGCATCAATTATCTGAACTACATTCTTTCAAGCTTCATTGATTTTTTAAATCAATTCTGTCGATGTGGAATTGCCCTGCATAATTATTTATACAAATCTCTTGATTTGATTGGTGGAATTGCACTTGAGAACACAACCATATAAAGCTGTGCAGAACTTTAAGTTTGAGAAATTAACAATGGATTAAAGTCCCAGGCCCCATGTGGGATCTTAGAGGTGAACACTTCTGGAGACATTGAGGACAATAGCTTTGTTTTGCTTATGAAGAAACTGAAAGTGACTTCTTCAAGATTACAAGGTTTAGGCAGGGCACATTGGCGCACACCTGTAATCCTAGTGGCTGGGGAGGCTGAGGCACGAGTATTGAGAGTCCAAAGCCAGCCTCAGCAACTTAGCAAGGCTCTAAGCAACTTGGTGAGACCCTGTCTCTAAATAGAATACAAAATAGGGCTGGGGAGGTGGCTCAGTGGTCGAGTGTCCCTGAGTTCAATCCCTGATAACCCACTCCCCGCAAGGAAAAAGATTACACAGTTTATTAATAGCAGAAAAAGACTGAAATTCTTATCCCTTTTCTCCAAAACCACTTTGTCTTCATAGGGCTATGTGACTTAACTGAGCCATGTTTTTAGAATAGATCCAATGGTGTTTTGTCTCCATTAGACTCCTGAAACAAGAAATCCTGACTACTCTTTGAAAGTAGGTTTCACTCTATTGAAAAAGAAAATTACAAGCTTGTTTCTATTTTGGAGTGAAGAAAGGATTACAAAATCACTGGACCTTTTAGAAAAATCTTCTATCATTTTTTTACCTTTCAAACTTTGAGATCTTCTTTGTAAACATCTCTGGGGTTCCGTTCAGAAATCAGCTCCCCAGCTTTATCAGTTCACCCCTGAGCATGTCTCTTATTCTTACCCATCTCTGACTTTCTCACGATCACCTCTAATCCAGCTCTTCAGATCCTCAGACTTGGATCATGTTTGCTTATGAAGAAACTGAAAGTGACTTCTTCAAGATTGCACGGTTTAGGCCAGGCACGTTGGTGCACACCTGTAATCCCAGTGGCTGGGGAGGCTGAGACAGGAGGATCGAGAGTTCAAAGCCAGCCTCAGCAACTTAGCAAGGCCACCTGCCTTCTTTTCCTGCTCCACTCTAACTTGAACCCTGCCTCAGATTTGATGCATCCCTGACGGTAACCATACATCATTTCTTCAGTCTTATTTCATAGGACTCCCCAGTCCACACACGTAAACTCCTTCACCTCATTTTTATTGTGTTAAGAATTTTGGACTTTCAGGATCTTCTCAGCTATGTTCTGGATAACTCAGGCTCTCCTGTTCTCCATCTGTTGAATTTATTCCATCTGAACCATTGTATGTTTACTCTTTGTCTGAGCTCCTTTGACTGATGACTACCTCTTATCTGATGTAGCAGAAATAATGTTGTAGCAGCATTGGGAGGATCCCTGTCACCTTCCATGTTTTGACTATGAGGAATTCAACATGCTCTGAGCTGCTCTGAATCTCAGCTAGGAAGAAAAATTGGGGGATCATAATACTCACCTGATCTCTAGGACAGCTATGTAACTCCCCACCTTTTCATGAGATCATTGAACACTTGAATATTGTCCCTTCTATGAAGTCGTTATTCAAGGTTTTTGTTCAATTTTTTTCTTATGCTGTTTAGTTTTTCCTGTGACTAAATTTCTACGACTAATTTATAGGATCTCTGCACACTATGGATGACTTTTATCAGATAAATGTATTTTAAATATTTTTACCCATTCTGAATTTTACCTATTGATCAGTTAGTGGTACCATTTGATAAAACAAAAGTCCTTATTTTTAATTTAGTCTAATTTGTCATTTTTATTATGGTCATTCCTTTAATAAAACTTAAAAAATCTGCTTTTTCCAAAATCATTGTTTTATTCTAGATTTCCTTCCAAACATTTCATTGATTTATCATTCATATTTACAGAGGCAAACAATATAGAATGATTTTTATGAATAGTAAGAGGCAGAGGTCAATCTTTATTCTTCCTTTGGAAGGACCCATCGACGAAACACTATTTATTAAAAAATGCAATAGAGGAAGAAGTATTTATTTGTTTATTTATTTAGGAGGGGCTACTTACAGAAAGGTCCAATAGCAATTCTAGAGAGAGGGTAGAGAAGGGAGAAGACAACATGGGCATAGTGAGAATTTAGTGGAAATGTCCCAAATGGATTTCAAGAAGGGTGAAGCAATAGGTGGTTTCTTTTTAAATACTTATTGCATATATTAGATAAATAACAAATACGTGTTGTTGCATGCTACTGAAGGCTCCCCTGGATGGTGCTCCTAATCATAGAATTGTCATGGTGTGGCCAGCACTAATGTATTGGCTATTTTATCCAAAGGAAGGATGTGACTCTTAGACTGTCAGTGAGGCAGGTCCGTCCTATGAGCAGGAAGTCAGAGGAAAAGCCTCATTTTAGTACTCCAACCTTAAACTACTGACTTGGTCTAGGGCTTGAATAGAAAATAATGGTCTATTTAGCCTGTCTATCATGGTTTCTCCTTGGTCCTAACATTTCCCACACCAGAGATGGACAGCTGCACAAACAACTCTAGGCCCACAGAGATTACTCAGGATGGTTGATCAGATCAAAAATGAAATCTACAGCATAGCAGGGTGGCACGGTGTTTGCATCTGATGGATGTGTATGGAAGGAAATAGTATCCCCTTAGAAAATAAGCTCCTGTCTCTCACACCATAACAAGCTAGTCTGTGTCCTTCCAGAGAAAGCGGCCAGCTCATGGCCTTCAAACCAGACTGCTTCATTGTCTAAACATCAAATGGGCAGATGTGTGAATGCCCCAGGTCTATCTCTGACTTCCTCTGGACCATTCTTATCTGTGCTGAATGGGGTTCTCCCCGCAGTGGGGAGATCACAGCCCTGGACTTCACTTTCTTAAGAACAATGCTTGGTGTATTCTCTGTAGCCACGGTCACGCAGGCATGGCTCTCCATTAAGATCCTGATTTCCTGGACGTTTGGCTTGGTTTTTTTATCGGAGAAGAATAAACGGAATTTAGTGACCTTAAATTACTAGCTCGTGGTCACCCAAGAAGCAGTGGGAAGAGATAGGCCCCAGACCGCATTTTCTGATTTCAGATCAACTTCACAAAATGTCATGAATTATTTTATTTTTCTTTGGTCTAGGAAGAGGAAAGAAAAACCACAGCTTCCTCCAGTACTTGTTCTCATGTTTAATTATCTGGAAGGCCAAATGACCCTTTGTGTAACTAAATCTTATAATGCCATTAAAGCCTTGGTCCTTTCTTGAGTTCTTTTTTGTTATTTAACAAAACTGTAGGTAAATATATATATATATTTATTTATTTATATATTTATATATGATATTACATTTATATATATATATATTTATATATAACATAAAATTCACTATGCTAAATTTATTTTAGCTTCAGTAGCATTAAATACGTGCACATTGTTACTCAAGTCAATTTTTGAAACTTTTAGTTGTAGCAAACTGAAACTCTGTACTCATTAAACAATTCCCCATTCCCAGCCCCTGGTTGCCATCATTCTTTCTGACTCCATGATTTTGACTAACTACCTCATATAAGTGGAACCAGGCAGTATTTGCTCTTTTGTGACTGGCTTATTTCTCTTAGTGTGATGTCCCTAAGGTTCATCCATTTTGTAGCATAGGATAGAATTTCCTTTCTCTTTATGGATATATAATATTCCATTTTGAATGGATTTACCACCTTCTGCCTATGATTCATCTGTTGGTGGACCCTTAGCCTGCTTTCCAACTGGGGCTATTGTGAATTGTCATTGAGTTCTTTGGAGAGAAAGAACAAATGTATATAACTCATCGTGTAATAATCCTTAATTTGCATATGAAAGCTCTTCTTATGTTTGACTTCTTTAAGGAAATCAACTATTCCTTTCTAATTTATTTTGATAATTTTGTTCTCTACAATATTCTCCATCCCTATACCTATTATAGAATTCTTCATCCCCATACCTATTATAGAATTCTTCATAATTTAGAAATGAAGTTGGAATAATCTATACTATATAGTCTGGAAATAAAGTCCTCCTCAGGCCTCATCTTCCCACCTTTTAATTCTCACCTGCTTTACCTTCATGGAAACATCATGTGTCTTCTCTCACACCTTGTTCTCCCATAGCCTGTCTGATATTTCTTCAAACCTCTCCTGCTACTTAAACAGACTTTTCACTGCCCATCCTGGGCCATGTGCTTACACAGAATCAAGTCAAAACATGGGCCTTACTCAGATTTTTTAAAAAAGGACAATTTCCAAGTTTTCCAAAACACCTGAAATGCAGTATTGAAATTTACATGTGCATTTTGTATTTTTGTGAAAAGATGAGTACTTTGGGGGAATACTAAAATCAAAACTGCAATGATGAAATGATCTAAAAATTGAAAAAAGGATATTATAATGTAAAGAATCCTGCAGTGTGACCATTTTTTTAAAGCAACTTTCTTTACAATCTAAACTTTGTTTAGGATTTATTTAGACTATCACTTTATCCTTTTTGACAAAAGTAACCTGCAGGCAGCTTGTAGTTCAGCCCAACTCTCCCCCCACCCCATGCTAACCAGTTGGTTCTCCTTCTCCTGCAGATGAGAGTATATAGTTCATGTGTTTTCCTTTTAAAATCCTATTTTAGCTGCTTCCTCTTCAAACTCCTATTTGGGATAGCCCTTTTCCCTACTCTATTAAAATAATTTAAAGTATGGCTTCTTTTTTTTTTTCAGAGATCATAGTATTTTGTGTGTGGGGTGGTGGCAGCAAAATCTATAGCTTCAATCTCTGAGAGGAGTGGTAAGTGTACTTATCCCCCCACCCCCCAAGGGAAGCCATCCAGGAGATCCGGAGTGAAATCAGCTATCAAGACTTTAGATTTTGGCCAAGACTTGAAATAAAGTAGTCAAAATCAAAGATTATAGGAAAGAAGAAGGAATGCTGACTTATTATATACTTTTTAATCAACAATTTTCTTTCTTATCACTTCATGTATTCGATATTTGCTTTTTTTATAGCCTGAAATTTTTCCATGCATTTGGACAAATTTCAGAGAATTTCAGCCATCTCTGCATGGCTGAAATTTCATTTTGTCTTTTTGTGAAAGACAAAATTGGATACTAAAATCCAAACTGCAATAAGAAAATAATCTAAAAATTAAAAAAAAAAGGATATTACAATGCAAAGAAGATTACTCTGACCAACTTCTCAGTTCTAGGACCAGAGTCATACAATGGAATAGGCATGCATAGGTGACAAAGGACAATGTGTGTCCCCTCTCTAACTCCCTGTTCTTTGTTTAATATACCCAAACTTTAAGGTATATTTCATAGTGGCTAGTGAGGAACGTCACAGTTATGTTAAAAAAAGAAATTGCAAACTTCTTTTAACCATTTTCTTTTAACCATATAAAAATCAAATATCTAATGATCTTTTTACCCTCTCCCCCAAAAGATAAAATTAACCTCATTGAAATTGCCGAAAAAAATGAAAGTAGCAGAAAAACTGTGTCATTAAGAGGAAAGGATTATCAGTGACAGGTCATCATAAAAGTTGCAGGATTTTTGTCAGATAATCATGCAGATGGAGTATTTACAAACCAAGTGATATGCTAACCTGTGTTGTCAATATAATCCAGTTGACATGGTGGAGCTATGGAAATGAGGGGATTGATAAATGAAAAAGGTTATAGTTTTTAATTTTTGAAGCTGAATGTAAGGTACCTGTAATTCAGTTTACAATTTTCTCTACTTTTATGTTTGACATTTTCTACAATGGATGCTCAATAAAGGGTGTAAGCAGGACATAAGGGCGTAAGTGGTACAAAATTTGAGGCAGTTACAAAGCCAAACTCACAACACAATATATGTCCTTTCATTGCAAATGCATTGCAGACGCTGATTACAAAATTAATAAGATGATGAATTAACAGATTTAAAAATAAGCACACCCCTGGATAATGCTTGCCTGAATCAAGAGGGAAATCAAAACTGTAAAATGTAATCACTAAATATTGACTTAGTTACCATAATAACAAGAATGCATGTCAAAGCTTTGGGGATTTTTGACCAAGACTGTACCTGAAGAGAAAAATATAGCCTGGAAATGCTTTTATTACTTAAAAGATAAATTGGAATCAATGAGGTAAGTATCCATAAAATAAATTTGAAGAACCATAAAAATATAACTTTAAAAAATAGACATTAGAAAAATAAAAATGAAGATCAGTGTATTAGAAAAGATAATTGAACCAAGAAGGCAGAAGGAAAGGAAAAATAATACAAAAACATGGTTGAGAATGGGGATAAAACTCTAGCTACTTAGTGAATGACTTTGGAAAAATAATGATTTCCCAAATCAACAAAACACAAGGCAGAGCATTGCAAAAGGCTAATACATATACAAGAAAGTGAGAAAATATTTAAAGATCATATTATCTTTGCTACTTTTATTCCCCAGAATAGGAATATGAAATGGCTTTGTAGATGACTGCCAAGAAACATTTATAGAAAATTATTTTGTTAAATTTTTAAAAGACACAGAAAAATATGGAATGGTTTCAACCCATTTTATATGTAGAATAGTGTAGAATAATTTATAGTCTAACAATTGATTAAGCTATAAACAGAAGAAAAATGTCAGGAACATTTCATTAATGAATGTGAATGAAAACTTCAAAACAAAATAATGACAAGTCAAATCCAAAACTATATGCAACTAACAGCACACCATCAACAACAGAGTTTATTCCAGGAATAAATGTAAATGCAATATAAGGATATTTATAAGTGGGATTCTTTTTATCAATAGATCAAAGGACAAAACACATTGAGTCATAAATAAATTTCCCAAATTCATCTTATCTAATATTGATTGGAGCAGCATCTATTTCTTAGAAAACTTGGAATTAGAAAGACAATGCTTTAATGTTAGGAAAAAATACACAGCACATATTTCAAATAAATATTGCCTTTAATGGAACCGTATTTAAATCGGAAGAACAAATTAGGTTTTCTCTCTCCTGCTCATGTTTTTTCCCTATATGCCCTGCAGCTCTGTTACCTAGTACCAGAGTTAATCTGTACATTCATTTCTGTGACCTGATGCTCTTACACTTTGGGGCTCTTATTAAATAAAATACAGGTTATTTGAACAAAAAGCACTGCCAAATGTGACAGTCAAATTGTTAACTAAATTTGCTACCAAGTGACTAATGGATAGGAATGCTAACATCTTGGCTACCCTGGGCCAAGGAACAATTCATATCCTGGGCAAGTCAGAGTGGGACATGGTGAGATTTCATCATGCTACTCTGGATGGCATATGATTTACAATTTATGAATTGCTTAGTTCTGGAATTTTCCATTTAATATTTTTGGACCATAGTCAAGGGCAGGTAAATGAAACCAAAAAAAGAAAAATGGTGGATAAGGGAGGAAAACTCTATGTTATGATATCATGTTAAATATCATTGCTTTGTCCATAGGAATACCCTGAGAGAAATTACTGGATTCTTGTGTCAGGGACAAGATGGACAGTCACCAGGAATAGAATAAAATATGGATAAGAAGAGCATGAATATGTTAATACCATCTCATAGCAGTGTAATTGGGTTTATTACTGCTCTATCCAGACCCTGTGGGATTTCTATTCAAACATAACAAAATGGTTCTATTACTCATCAGGAAGAATCAACAAGACAAAAATCATCACAATCATGTTAAATAGCAGAGTATTCTGATTCACCTAAGAATTTGACCAAGGTTATTTTCTCCCAGCATTGTAGATCTATAATAAAAAATGAAAACTTGGGCTGAGGCTGTGGCTCAGAGGTAGAGGGCTGGCCTAGCATGCGTGAGTCACTGGGTTCCATCCTCAGCACCACATAAAAATAAAATAAAGATATGTGTCCATCTATAACTAAAAAAAAAATAAATATTAAGATAAATAAAATAAAAACCTCAACAGAGTACTTATTCTGTGCCTGGGGCATATTTCTAAGCTATTGAGGTATATTTATTTACTCAATTAATCATCTCAACAACTGCATGAAAAAGGCGACATTATTCTCCACTCTATGCATGTGGCACCTAGAGGTCAGAGTGATTATGTGACTTCTCCACAGTTAGTAAACGGGGAGGTGCAGTTGGAAAACCCAGGAAGTCTGGATTAGATTGCACGTGGAGCTGCCTGTCCTTGGAACCACCTCTGTATGTAAAGGTAAAGCTCTTCAGTCACTAACTTAGATACTTCTCTGCTTTCCACAGGGACCTGATGCCCAGGACCCTGGACGGGCAGATCACCATGGAGAAGACGCCCAGCTACTTTGTCACGCGGGAGGCGCCCGCACGCATCTCCGCCATGTCCAAGGACACCAAGCTCATCGTGGTGGTGCGCGAGCCGGTGACCAGGGCCATCTCGGATTACACGCAGACGCTCTCCAAGAGGCCCGACATCCCCACCTTCGAGAGCTTGACGTTCAAAAACAGGAGCACGGGCCTCATCGACACGTCCTGGAGCGCCATCCAGATCGGCATCTACGCCAAGCACCTGGAGCACTGGCTGCGCCACTTCCCCATCAGCCAGATGAGCGGCGAGCAGCTCATCAGCGACCCGGCCGGCGAGCTGGGCCGAGTGCAGGACTTCCTGGGCCTCAAGCGCATCATCACCGACAAGCACTTCTACTTCAACAAGACCAAGGGCTTCCCCTGCCTGAAGAAGGCCGAGGGCAGCAGCAAACCCCACTGCCTGGGCAAGACCAAGGGCAGGACCCACCCCGAGATCGCCCAGGAGGTGGTGCAGAGGCTGCGCGAGTTCTACCGGCCCTTCAACTTGAAGTTCTACCAGATGACAGGGCACGACTTCGGCTGGGATGGATAACAAATATAATTTAAAAAGAAAAAAAAAAGAAAGTATGGAAATATAATATATTTTTTTACCAATCGGTAGAGAAAAGGCAGTTTAATATTTGTGCTGACAATATTTGTTTCAGTATTTTTTTGCAATGAATGATTGTTCACTTCTCCTCCCCATCTTAATGTACAATCGACGTCATGCATTTGGATAAACAGAAAAGGAAACCTTCTCTCCTATAAATACGTTCAATTTTATTTTATGTTCTACATACCCAGTCATCAAGTATATGCATTTTAATTTCCATTAAAAAAATTTTGAAGAAAATCATGAGGGTAATCTCCCCCCCCCACCACCATCCCTTTTCTCTCTTTCTTTAATACAAGATATAATTATATCCTGATAAAATTAATATCCATCCTTGTGTTTTTCTCCCTTCTTCCTCAGCCACTTTTTTTCCCCATAAATCATTTATCATTTAATAACACTATATGTTTGCACATCACTTCAAGGTTTTTATAGTGCTTTCAGATACATGTTTTGATCCTTATAGGACTAAGGTTGGTATAAAAACATAGTACATGGAGATCATAATCTCAGATTTTACAGGTAAGGGAAACTGAGTCTCAGGGAGGTTAAATGACGTAAGGCCAGATGATGAATCCCGGACAAAATCCCATTTTCCGTTTGTTTTCTATTCTGTGCCACTTTTTTTCTAGGGAGAATGAGAACTAAACTTTCCAGTTTAGAAGTTAGTTTTAGGATGATCTGAAAAGGGATAGACAGAGATTTCTTATTGCTTTCTAAGTTCCAGGCTAGCCTTATGGAATCCAGTATCATTACATAGTTGTACTCCAGAAAACCACTAAGACCTGGACACAACCTCTTTGGAGAGCCAGTCTTAGCTATTGACTGATCAAAATATTCAAAAATTTAACTGACCAATACTTGACTTGAGTTTGCCAGAAATCACTGGATTCTTGTATTTTGAGCTATCTTTTTTTTTTTTTTTAAGTGAGACCCACTTCAATTAGAACCTCCAGTACCAATCTCATTTTTCCTTCTCTGTCTTTGAAGAAAGAAAATCTACCTTTCTTTGTAATATCTCACTGTTAACATTGGAGCTAGTACTAAAGAAATGATCAATTAACAGCTCATTAACAATGCTCTTATTTTTCATGGGTGGAGGGCTGATACTTGGTCCCTTTATTCTTTCTTTCTCCATTTCCTCTTTCTACCAATTATCACCTACTGCTCATTCACATTTGGAAAATAGTCTTAAGACATGCAGTTCTGGGTAAAATGGTGACTTTCCTCTTCTCTCGTCTGTTCCTCATCTTCCCGCATTTAAATCACTCAAATAAATCAAGAGTTTATTAAGAGTATTCCTTTGCTCTCTGAGTGGTATTAACAAGATTAGCATTAATGGGAATTAAATTGGTCTAGAGAGGAGCACATATGCACGAAATATATAAAACATTTATAATTAGCCTGTCAGCAACGTTTTAGTATATATTTAAACCCAAGAGGAAAAATGTCTTTTTTTCATGGAAGTTTCCTTTATCTGCCAAGATTTGAAGGACCAGATACTCTAGTATGAAAAAATATTGTTTATTCTCCAATGTTGTCCATCAAAAACAAACAAAATTAAGTTTTTTTTTTTTTTTTAAATATGCTGTGCAATTGTGCATTTATCATAAATGCTACATCCGGGGATGTAAATATCTCTTGAGAAGCCTAACAGAGGATTAAAATGAAGGAAAAAAATGTTTTAATTTTCCAGATATTTTGTCATTGTTCCAAATCTTTGGGTTTATTTGTTAATATTTCATTTATGGGAGTTAAGTAAACCCCAAAGCCAGGTCACCTTTTCTCAGTTGAAGTCCTTCACTTCTGTGCCCTCAGTTTTCCAACACTTACAGCCTGTTTGTGTACTACTTGAATGTCGCTAGCAACAAGAAGATATTTATTTTAAACTCTCCTCATCTTTTAACTCATTTTGTCTGTGCTTCTGAATCGTTTGTGTTTGTTTGCTTGACATTATGCAAAAAATGACTTGCACAAAGAGACAATTGCATCTAACAATTTCGTTCAGTAACCTTCCTCTTTTTGTGTGGAAGAAATAATAAAAGATCAAAAATTGAGTGCTGAAGATCTCTTCTTACTCATAGATGTTTTTGTTCCTGTTATTTTTAAAAAGAATGATTACAGAACACTGCAGGAAAACTGTCAAACTTCTAAGATTTCTAGGAGAAGTGTTTGAAGTTATAGGTCTCAGCAAAATGTAAAAGGATCTAGACTCACTATCCTTTAAGTTTCACCCACAATAGGACTGTTCCATTTTCTGCCTTCAATATGGTTGTTACTCCTGCTGTGCATGGAGTTGGTCTCCCTTTTTTTTTTTTGTCTATTTAGCTGCACCAAATAATAAAATGTTTGGTCTTGAATGGACCGTTTTAGCCATACTTTCTCCAAGTCATCTTCTCCAAAGTCATGACTACCAACGTCCTTCAGTCTTCTTAGAGGTAGAATATCTTTGCAGGAGAATATCCAGAAAAGGTCTACAACTTCAAGCTGAACACTTTGCTTGTGAGACCACATATAGACATGGACAGCACATAGTTTTAAAGCAAGTCAATTTTGTTCTAACAACTGGGTATCAATAAGCTTCTAGAGAATGGGTATTTACTATTCTGGAAAGATTAATCCCACACTATTTTTATTTCCCTCCCACAGGGTCTTCAAAGCTAGAATAAACCTCAGTGGTAATTTGGATCAAATATCCATTTCACACTCAAATCATAGATGTGTCTGTAAATTCTTAACTATTGATTTTGCAGTTAAAAAGGGGATACATTTCTCCTGAACACCCTCATCATGTTCTGCCATCTGAGACCTGTTACCAGTGAAGATTTCTTAAAGGCAATGTGAATAAACAAATGTGCCTCTAAAACAGTAACCCCTAATATTTATGTAACAGATGCATCATTTCACCTTTAAAAAACAGCCTCTCTCTACTTTCATTAGGGTCACTTTACAGAACAGGGGAAAGTCAGGCTGAAGACTATGGTTAACAAAAGGAGTTTTGCATCCCAGGGAAAGGTCTGCATGTGAAGAGAGGCCAGGAGTGCTCCTAAACCTGATTTAATGCACACACCAAGCCCCATGACAAAGAATCATCTCAATCAAAATGTTAGTCATGCTGAGGTTTTCCTGGTTTAAAACAAGGTCAGTCACACACGTAGTATGTATGCGAACTAGATCTAAAAGCCACTTTCTAATTAATGGTGATTCTTGCAATTGCCATTTTAATGTTTCTTTCAGAAGTCACAATAATAACAGCATTTAATGTTGTGCTTTGCCATCAGGAATGTTAAAGGAAACTGAAATGGATTTTTACATTGGATATATAGGAGTAGCTCATAACAAATGGATAACTGCCTTTCTGTGGAGTGGAATCAGTCAGCTTGAGGTGAAGAAAAAAAAAAAAACACTCCAACAAGTATTTCTAAAGGCTCTTTCAAGTTCATGTCTTGCAGTTTCTATTTGCCTCCATGACAGTGCAGTGACAATATTTCTTGTCACCTGAAAAAAACAAAAGTGTGGAGAGAGAGAGAATTAAATATCTCCACTTTTGTTAAACAACTAAATTCAGATGGGTGTGCTATGGTTACAGATATCCTCTGGTTGCTAAGTAATAACAGAGGAAAGCAAATTCCTGGTGCACATATCCTAGAAAGGCAGAACTTGGTGCATAATTCTATAGAATCGGGGAGAGAAGAAAGTTATGCTTCCCAAACAGGAAGAGAGTTTCTGAAATTCAGTGCAATGCAAACCTCGATGTAGAAATAAAATTGGAACCTGTAATCATTGAAGAAGAGTGGGAATTTAAAATACCATACCTTAAGCTCTGTTGGAGAAGCGTTGGTGTTATTGTAGAATCTGTGGCCCTTGAAATATCTGCAACATGCAAAATAGATTTGCATTCAGCGTCTCCATTAGACGGGAGAAGAACACGAATAGGGAAATTATAAATCTGTTTGTTACATAATGGAACGTGGAAATGGCAGGTCTTCCCTTTAAGGCTTGAAAAAGGATGAATTTGGGGAAATTATGAAGCAGTGCAATGTTATACGCAAAGCAATAAAACGCTGGAGTTTAGTTATGCCAGGAGGAAATAAAACTGTAAATAGAAATTGCTCCTTATATATGGATCTATTGTGGGATATTAGGAAACATTAGGATGTTTCAGGCTATAACCTGGATTTGTTTAGTTCAATTTCCAACTGTTCGTGATGTTCTTTTAACAGCTATATGCTCAACTACTCACTTTCCTCTAGTCTTACTGTCAAGGGAAAAAAAATGTGATGATAAATGGGGAGCATATGTTCTATTGTGAATTCTTTTTATCCCAAAATATCTGGGGATGATGTTTTAGGTAGATTTGAAGGAACAGATAGGATAAGATATGGTTTTTTGTTAGCTTTGCTGGGTGGTGCATGAGGAGGCAATGTTTGGTGCTTGGTGCTAACTTGATCATTCTTAAGGTCCCTAGACTGGTAAACTATGGTCCATGTACTCCAGACCTCTCTCGCCAAAGCCATTTTACCGTAAACCTAGACTGTTAACCCTCACTCCCCACTAGGGTCTTGCTTCATTGCAAATGCAGTGACATTTCCCCCCTATATTCATGCTTTCCTCACGTTCTGGTCCTTCTCCCACCCCATGCCCTGCTGACGACCAGTGATGATTGGCATCCCAGCCTCTACTGGCCTGCATTCTTCCCTCTCTTCAAGTGTGCCATATTTGGCGATGTGCATTTCCTATTCAGATTCCTGGGGATATCTCTGCAGTCCATCTTGAGCATCTGTTCTGAGTTTCAGCTCTAGAAAAAATCAGTCTCAATATCTGATATTAATACTCAGGGGGAAAAAGTCAAATAGATTTAACTTTTCCCAGAGGTATTGTCATTTAGGGAAATAGGTCCTAAAGGAAGATGGATGAAACAGAATATGAAAGTACTATGCACTTTTGAGATAGGAGATGAGAATGTTGTTGGAAGGGGCACTTACCTGGCTTCCAGTACCTACCTCTCCCCTCTGGACCTGGGAACCAGAGGCAGAAATTTGTCATTCCACTTCTGAAAGGTTGTCCGCCTGTGATTTGGGCAGTAACACTTTTCTTCCACCTGTTTACCCAGAAAGCCTTATCTAAGCTCAGATTTCTTTATTTCAAGCCTGCAACAGCTGGTGAACCAGAGAACAGTAGGAAGCAAGGAAACTTTATAGGCATTTCACTGGAACTTCTCAGAAGGAACAAGGGCATTTGATTAAGGACCATCCACCAATACCTTTACAGTCGAACCTAATTCTTGTTTCTGACAACTTGATCTTACTCCTAAATCCCAGATCAGTTTTTCTTTGTTATAAATAGTCCAAGTAATAATAATCTATAATGGTATTACCTGACCTTTCTATAGAATGATTCAAAGCATGTTTCCATTGTACTTTAGACTCAAAACTGTTTCCTTTGTCCTTTCCTTCTAAATTAAAAAAAAAATTGATATGATCTTTTGTAGCTCTTTCCCATTTCAAATAAACCTAACTAAATTACTTAATAAAAGCAACTTTCTCTCCATCTGTCTTGCTTCCATTTCTCTTCAGAATAAACTTTTACCTTTCAATATTTTCCCATATCAAAATCCTTATATCAAAAGTCTTCTTACATATTTTTTTTGTATTCTACCTTGCTTCTCAATAAGACCTCTAATAGTTACTTTTTGTAAGAATCTGGTCCAAAATGATACTTTACTTTTCACTTTAAACTGCTTTGTTTTTAATTCAACTTTTTTGTTGTTGTTGTTCATCTTTTCTCCTATCATGACTTTGCATTTTAGGAATAGTTCTCTTTAGAGAAAAGTCTCTCCTGCTTCCCACTAGCCTTCAACTCTATGGGATTTCAAAGTTTCTTGTGACTGTAGCATTCTTATCCCCTCTGCTGTGCTGAATTGGAAAATCACCAAACAGCACTGGCTTCCCGATGGTAGATTCCACAGTGAAAAGGTCCAGCTATTCTTCCATCTAGACATAAATAATGAGCTCTTTTTCAGACTCTTTGGCCCTGGCTATCTGATGAGGCCATTAATAAAAAGTTATGCATCAACAGGATGATAAATTCTATTATACCAAGCCATATATAATGAATACACAGAAAAATTGGAAACAGATCTGTTTTGACCAGCCTCTGTCTTCTGACTTAGGTTGCAAATCTCCCACATGGTTGCAATGCCCCTCATCTGTTTCCTTCATCATTCTTTCAATGCTTGCTCCCAGTTACCTTACCATTTGGGTCTCTGCTTGTTCATGTCCATTCCTTCCTGTGATGTTTTTATTGTTTAATGGCCCCCTGTTCAAATTTCTGCATCCTGTCTTCAACATTATGTTATGGCCCTTATTTATGCTATTGCCATGATGATGTTTTCCGGGAATCTAAAATTGGACTATTTACCTGTCCCTGATACTCACCCTCTACATGAATTCTTCTCTACTTATCATACATAGTAGTGAATAAAACATCTTCATATGTTTATTAAGCTTATGTGGCACTCTACTCTGTATTTATCTTGAAAGATGAAAACATGGCTTACCTATATCACTTTCTAGGTCCCACCTCCCTTTTAATTTTCTTAGATTCACCAGCTCGAAATGTGCCCTCATGATAAAAGTACGTGGCATGTGGATAGTCTTGTGAGTAGCTCTGATTTATCCACAGAGAGCCAAATCTTGCATGAATCACTCAACATCACTGACCCTTAATTTTTTTTTCATTAATTAGAAACAATAAAGAAGAGTTTTGGTTGTGCTGTTAAGTTCTTTCCAACTGCAACAGGTCTGGAAACGTTTATGAGAGGGACTGTCAGGAATAATTACTTTCCTTCTGTTTTTTTTTAAATTATTATTATTAAATCAGTCACTCTTTCCCATAGGCTACTGGAAACTGTGACCAAAAATTTTGCTTTTATTACTAATAATCAGTGCTAGCTGACCACAGACCTTTGTAGAATGTGACCATATCTGTCAATGTTGTAGGAGTGGTTACCACCATTGAATGGTGTGTTTCTTCCTATTTTTTTTCTGAAGTCTTGACATTATTCCCCTTCCTGAACACTAATGTCCTATCTTTTCTGGCTTCTGAAACAGTTACATACATATATTTAAAAAAAAATCCATAATAACAGTTTCTAAATCAGGGTTATTTTAATCCTTTCATTTTTGGCCCTTTAATTTACAGACTACCCCCCACCTTGAATAGTAAAGTATAGCTATAAAGAAACTCATTCATTCTGTGTTAACCATCACTTCTCTCATGGCTTTGATCTGGTCAAGACAGACTGTGTTTTGTTTTGTTTTGTTTTGTTTTGTTGGACATATGCTATTTTCTGTGAATTCTTATGCTCTGTTTTTTCTGCCATTTGCACCATTTCCTGGTTATACAGAAGAAAGAGAAAGGAATCTTACCTTGTGAATCTTCTACAGAGTATACACCACTTATAATCATCTGGAAATGAGGACTGTGATTCTTGTCTCTGATCAACCACACAAATGCTCCCTGAGTTTAGAATTTGCCAGAAGATCATCAACAAGTGACTGGAAAAGTGAATATCCACTGCTTCATGACCCGGCCTCTCTGGTCCTTAAATTAGGCTCAGACAGCTTTGTTGCTGAAATTTCTTAAGATTCATGCAGTCTTCCGAACTCCATTAAAAAAAAATCCTTTCTCCTTTTTAAAAAATCCATGTAAGATTTACCATTGTAAACTTTCAGTGTAAATTCCAATGCACTAAGGTCATTCAGGATGTTGTTCTAGATCCATCACCTCTATCCATTTCTGGATTGACTTTATGGGCCCAGACAGAAACTCCATACTAACTAATCATTCACTCCCCATTTGCTCCTCTCCTGGACCTGGCAACCACCATTCTCCCTCTGTCTCTGTGAATTAACTACTCTAGGTACCTCACATGAGTGGGATCATGTAACTTTTGCCTTTTGTATATGATTCATTTCATTAAGCATGAGGTTTTTAAATTAATCATGGTGTGGTATGTGTTGGTCTTTCCTTCCTTTTTAAGGCTGAAAAATATTCCATTATGTGCATAGACAACATTTAAAAAATCCATTCTGCCATGAGTGAGTATTTGGGTTATGTTCATGGCAATATGAGCATGCTGTAGACTTATCTTCCCAAATGTTTGCTTTTAATTCTTCTGGGCCCATGAGTTTTTACAAGTCCTTGTTTTACAAGGACTAGAATTTGCTAGATCATAGTAATTCAGTGCTCAAGTTTTTGAGAAGTTACCAAATAATTTTCCACAGTAGCCAGGCCAATTTATATATCCCACCCCCTCAACATCTAAGGATTCCAATTTCTTTGCATCATCAACCACATTTCTTATTTTCTGTTGGTGTTTGGTTCTTACTTTGTAATAGCTACTGTATCTTAGTGGGTCATGAAAGAAAAGGATCCTTTTTCTCTGTTCCTAGTTCTAACTCTGTGTTCCTGAATTCCCCTTTCCTCTTGTAATTCTACTTAGGGACTTTATAACTGCTATTTTTTTTAATGGAATGTGAATTTGATTCTCAATCTCCTGGCCCTTTCCTTTCCTTTCTTTGTCTCTTAGATTAAAGTCAGCACCCCCACCCTTTTATTTTCCCAACAGGAACCATCTACTCCTCTACCTTCTTTAATTTCAATTGCTTCCTTCTTCTAGACTTTCCATGTCTTGGTAATCCTCCAGAACATTTAACCTGAAAGCCAAAGGTGACTCCATCTGAATGGATCCTGCTTTCCCAGCTCATCTGCCCTTTCCCTTCTGGATTCTTGAAACTAACCATCTCATACCTTTTTGTCTTGTCATCACAGAAAACACAAGTCCAAGGTGCCAACACTTATTAGCCCTCATGCACATTTTTCCCACCTACTGGAGAGACCATGCTAAATCACATGTCATTTTGAGATATTGCCAGATCCTTGTTTTGCAAGTTAGGGGCACTCTCCTATGGAACACTTGAGTGACCTTGCAACCTGCTCCAGGCTATGGCTGAATGGTCTAGGTCTCTGACTCCCAGACCTAACCCCACAGGTTCCCCTAAGACACCATTTCCATACCACTTTGGCACAACATAGTGATCACCATAAACCCTAGGCTGGTTTGCCAACCTCAGCTTGATCACGTATGCAGTGAGGTGCCAGTTTACTCAGTTATGATTTCTCCCTTGCCTTGAAGAGATAAGCAACCATGAACTTGAGCCTACTTAGGAAGATCACTGTACATAAAAGCAAATCCAGTTCATAAAACAAAAATATCACCCTGAACAAAAGGATGTTCCTGAATGTGTGCTGCTTTGGAGGTTACACAAATGCAATCAGAGTGAATTCAGAACCATCCAGGGGTCAGAGATCAATTCTGCCCTTTGATGGGACATAAAAGGCTTAACCTTAAGTAGGCAGCTGCATTCACTGTGGCCCCTGCATCCTTGACATTCTGCACAGATTCTGATACAATCATCCCTTGTCATCCATGTTCACATCGTCACACAGAGGAAAGACAGCCAGCGACCATAGAGGCAGAAAGTGAAGGGATACAGCCTTAAGCCAAGGATTGTGGTGACCCCCAGAAACTACCAGAGAGGAGTGGATCAGGTTCCCTTTCCCTTGGAGCTTCCAGAAAGATCCAACCCTGCCCACATTTTGGTTTCTGACATCAAGCCTCATGAACTAGAAGAGAATAAATTTTTGCTGTTTGAAGTCACACAATTTGTAGCAGTTTATTAGAAGAGCCCTATAAAATAATAAGGATGCCTTAGAAAATATGCTTAGTTACTCAAGTTCTCGAGAGCCCTAAATCTGTGTGCTTTACAAGGACAGAGTTAGAGATGTGCAAGAACAGATGAGAACAGTGGGGAAACAAGGAGAGTGTGGATGTGCACGCATGCTAATCTAAACCACTATGAAGTAAATTGTATGTGGAGTTTACTGTTAAGCAGAAGCCAAGTCCTGTTTTTGTTGTGGTATTAGTAGGAGGCATTGTGACAATCCCACTTGTCTTCAAACATCTCTTGCACAAGAACAAAACATATCATCTGCCTTCTTACAAAATTAACACCCCATAAATCATTTGCATTCCTGTACTCCAACAATGAATCAGCTGAAAGAGGAATGAAGAAAACTGTCCCATTCACAATCGCCTCAAAGAGGATAAAATACTTAGGAATCAACCTAACAAAAGAGGTGAAAGATCTCTACGATGAAAACTATAGAACACTCAAGAAAGAAATTGAGAAAGACCTTAGAAGATGGAAAGATCTCCCCTGTTCTTGGATAGGCAGAATTAATATTGTGAAAAAAATGGCCATACTATCCCAAAGGGCTATACAGATTCAATGAAATTCCCATCAAAATTCCAATGATGTTCTTCATAGAATTAGAAAAGGCTGTCACAAAATTCATATGGAAAACTGAGACGCCCAGAGTAGCTAAAGCCATCCTTAGCAAGAAAAATGAAGCAGGAGACAACACAATACCAGATGTTAAATTATACTACTGAGGTATAATAACAAAAACGGCCCGGTATTGGCACCAAAACAGGCAAGAAAACCAATGGAATGGAATAGAAGACACAGAGAGAAACCCACATAAATACAGTTATCTTATACTAGATAAAGGTGACAAAAACTTGCACTGAAGAAAAGATAACTTCTTCAACAAATGGTGCTGGAAAAACCTGAAGTCCATACATAATAGAATGAAAGTTAATCATCCTTAGCTGTCACCCTGCACAAAAATTCCAAGCGGATCAAAGTCCTGGGAATTAGAACTGAAACACTACATATGCTAGAAAAAATTGCAGATCCAACACTCCAGCATGTCAGCTCAAGAACTGACTTCCTTAACAAGACTCCTAAAGTGCACGAAATAAAATTAATAATCAACAAATGGGATGGATTCAAACTAAAAAACTTCACAGCAAAGGAAATAATCAAGAACTTGAAAAGGGAGCAGACAGAATGGGATGAAATATTTGCCACATGCATCTCAGAGCATTAATTTCTAGGATATTCAAAGAACTCAAGAAACTGAACACCAAAAAAGAAAAAGAAAATAATTTAATAAATAAGCAAAGGAACTGAACAGACCCTTCTCAAAAGAAGAAATATGAGTGGTCAACAAATACGTGAAAAAATGTTCAACATCTCTAGCAATACAGAAATGCAAATTAAAACTGTATTGAGATTTCATCTGACTCCAGTCAGAATGGCAATTATCAAGAATACAAGTAATGATAAATGTTGGTGAGGATGTGGGGAGAAAGGTACTCTTATGTATTGCTGACGGGACTGCAAATTGGTGCAACCACTCTGGAAATCAGTATGGAGATTCCTCAATAAACTAGGAATGGAACCACCATTTACCTCATTTATCTCACTCCTCAGCATATATCCAAAGGATTTGAAATCATCTTGCTAAGTGACATAACCACATCAATGTTTATAGCAACTCCATTCACAATAGCTAAGCTATGAACCTAGATGTCTTTAGCAGATGAATGAATAAAGAAATTGTGGCATGTGTACCACAATGGCATATTACTGAGCCATAAAGAAGAATGACTTTATGACACTTCTAGTTAATTGAATGATCTGAAGACTATCATGTTATGTGAAAAAGCCATTCCCTAAAAGTCAAAGGTCCAATGTTTTTATTGATATCTGGAATCTAATCCACAGTAAAGGGGTGATGGGGAGAAGAAAAGTTCAGTAGATTAGATAAAGGTGAACGAAAGGAAAATAGGGGATAACAATAGGAAAGACAGTGGAATGAATCTGACATAATTTTCCTATGTACAAATTAAAAAAAAAAACCTAAGTGAATCCCACCATTGTGTACATCCACAAGAATGAAGTCCTAATCAGAATAAGAGATAATCTATGCATGTAAATTTTATCAGAATGGATTCAACTGTCATGTCTCACCTTTCAAAAACACTCTTGAATAATCGCCAAAGGAAAAAAATAATAAGGAATCATAGGAAATAACCCATTAATATAAAGTAAGGAGAAAATAAGAAAGAAAATAAAGAATGGATGGGTCAAGTAGAAAACAAGCATCAAAAAAATTAAGAAAAAAACGAAAACAAGGATCAAGATGAAAAATGTAATTCTGATTATATTACTTAATCATATTAAATGTAAATGGTCTAAATATCTCAATTTAAATGCAAAGATTACAATAATGGATAAAACAATACCCAAATATATAAAGTCTATAAGAAATGTACTTTAAGTGGAATTATGGATTAAAAGTAAAAAGATAAAGGCTGAATATTTTCTCTACTATGTGGATGCTAATTCACAATAAGGTGGGGGACACTAGAGAAGAATAGTGTTACCTTAGATTACGTAGAGGGAAGGGAAAGGAGGGGAGTGGAGGGGATGTGGGGATAGGAAAGATAGTAGAACAAAACAGACATTATTACTTTATGTATGTATGTGACTGCATGACCAATATGATTCTACAACATGTACATTCTGAAAAATGAGAAATTATACTCATCTATGTATGATATATCAAAGTGCATAAATGCATTCTACTGTCATGTAGAACTAATTAGAACAAATAAAAAAGTAAAAAGATAAAAGACATATCATATTAATACTAATAAAACATAGCTTGAACTAATTCCATTAATATCAAAATAGACATTTTAGCAAATATTACCAAGGATAAAGAAAGTTACTTTATAATGATAAAAGTTTAATTCACTGAGGGAATGTAGCAATAGTAAATGCACCTAGTGTACCTAATAACAGAATTTTAAAATACATGAAATAAAATGTGATAGAATTATAAGAAATAAAATATTTTTTGTTCTAATTGGTTATACAGGAGAGTAGAATACACTGTGATACATCATACAAAGATGGAGTATAATTTCTCATTCTTCTGGTTGTACATGATATAGAATCCCACCAGTCATATAGTTATATGTGTACTTAAGGTATTAATGTCTGATTCATTCTACTATCCTTCCTACCTCCATACCCCTTCCCTTTTTCTACTCCCTTCTACCTAAAGTAACTCTATTCTTCCTTACCCACTCCCCACTTACACAACCATTTGACCCAGATATCCCACTCCTTGGTGTATACCTAAAGAATTTAAAATCATCATATTACAGTGATGCAACAGCCACATCAATGTTTTAGCAGTTCAATTCACAATAGCTAACCTATGAAACCAACCTAGGTGTCCTTTTACTGATAAATGGATAAAGAAAATGTCACATATACACACACACACAAACACATTTCATATATGTGTGTGTGAGTGTGTGTGTGTGTGTGTGTATTCTGGAGTATTACTCAGCCTTAAAGAAGAATGAAATTATCACATTTGCCAGTAAATAGATGAAACTGGAGAATCTCTTGCTGAGCGAAATAAGCCAATCCCCAAAAAACTAAAGATGAATGCTTTTTCTGATATGTGGATACTTATCCACAATAAGAAATATCCACAATAAGTTTTGAAAGTATGTCCATTATCTTGATTATGGTGATGGTTTCATGGATACTTACATATCTTCAAAACAAAAAGCCACATGTTTTAAATATGTACTATTGAATATGTCCAACTATATATTTATCAATCTGTTAAAAATATAAAGGAGGGGGCTGGGGTTGTGGCTCAGTGGTAGAGTGCTTGCCTAGCATGTGTGAGGCACTGGATTTGATTCTCAGCACCACACACAAATAAGCAAATAAAATAAAGCTCCATAAACATCTAAATTTTTTTTTCAAAAATATAAAGAAAATTCAAACAAAAAAGATACACAAATGGTTTAATAAGTAAACTAGAATCAATTTTTGTTTATCAGAAAATCAATATGCTCTCTGCATTTTACTTTTGAACCAGGAGAAAGTGAGTTGTCGAGTTAAAGTTTTTGAAAAGTTTTTATTTTAAAGAACTTAGGACTGACCTTAATATTGAAGTAATACTTACATCATCAGTAGTATTGGGACTCTCAGCATTATATCCTGCTAATGAGCTTCAGTGAATTATAGCACGTGCATTGCTGGTAGGACTGCACATTGGTGCAACCACTCTAAAAACCAGAACGGCGATTCCTTAGAACATTTGGAATGGATCCACCATTAGATTCACTAATCCCACACCCCCACATATCACCAAAGGACTTAAAATCAGCATACTATAGTAATGCGGCCACATCAACATTTACAGCAGCTCAATTGACAATGGATAAGCTATGGAACCCAAGTAGGTGCCCTTTAGCAGGTGAATGGATAAAGAAACTGTGGTATATATACACACAACGGAATAATACTCAGCCTTAAAGAAGAAAAAAAAATTAAGGCATTTTCCCTTAAATGGGTGGAATTGTAAATGATCATGCTAAGTGAAATAAGCCAATCTCCAAAAAACAAAGGCCAAATGTTCTCTCTGTGTTCTCTCTGATATCAGATGCTGACTCACAATTGCTGGGGGTCGGGGTGTGTCGCTGGATTTGACAGAGAGGAGTAGGGGGAAGAGAATAAAAATGGGAATGGGAAAGACAGTAGAATGAATCAGATATACCTTGCATAAGTTTATATGTGAATACACCACCCCTATAACTCCATATCATAACCACAAAAATGGGAAGTCATGCTCCATGTATATATGATATGATAAAACACATTCTACTGTCATATATAAATAAAAAGAAGAAGTAAAAAAATTTAAAAAAAGAATTACAGTATGTGTCCCTATATTATATTAAATGGGTGCCTTATATTAAATCAAATGTAAACCACAAGCTAAAATGTATATTTCAATAGCAATAATACTGAAGGGGAAAATAAATGTCTAATATAAACTATTGTGAGAATATACTCTTTTAACTTCTATCATAGAAAACAAACATTCAAAGAAGGAAAACCTGGTGTAGTATGCAATTTAATAAAATGCTTTTAAAGTGGGATTTTCTCATTTTAAGTTTCCAATTTTTATTTATTGTTATGGTCCATGATTTTCTTGGTAGTTTTATTAAAGTAAATACACTGAATAGTTTTCAACATAAAGAGTCAGAATGTTAAAGAAAAGGCTACCAAATTGAGAAAATGCTCAGAGAAATGTTCTGAATGGAAGAGCAATTCACGGCTTTCCTAGGAAATAGTCAAGAGCCGTAGACATAAAGCAGAAGAAGAAACCGTATTTCTGCTGAGAAATAAACTGGTCAGTTCTCTCAGGTGGGGAAAATTTGGATGCTAAAATTATTTCCACAACTTTAAGTACATAAAAGCTCCCTTTTGGATGACTCAGACATCTGAAAAATGTTTTAGAGGAACACTGAGACTTTTAAAAAATATTAATGATCATTAAGTAGAGACCCTAAACTTGGAACTTCAAATAGCGTGCTTCCTTAATATAGCATACATAAAAACATGATTTCTGCTTCAACACATATAAGAAAACAAACTGCATCAAATTAACAGCCACCACCACAAATGGTCTTTCTTCAGGTCCCTTTCCGCTACAGTGGGAAGAAAATAAACAAAAATGCTCAATTGAACGAATGAAACCAAACCATTAAGGGAAGCTATTAATTTCCTTGTTTATTATGAATCCTAATATATTTACAAAAGGCCCTTGGAAGCCCAGATGAATCTTTGAAAAATTACAGCCTTTAATTGAAGAAAAGTCAGGGAAGGTAAAACTGTTTAAGCGATTTGATTGATATATAAAAAGACTCGGGGTCCTAGTCTATAAAATCAGGAGACTTGTAAAGTTTTATTTCAGAGCCTGTCAGTCCTATTTCATGGTAAATATCTTCATCTCGTGCCATTGCTGCTAAAGACCAGTTTCTTCACGTTAAAACTTGGCAACTGTGCACAGAAATGTATTCCATGAACTCAAAATGTTCTGATCAGCAGAGCAACCCAGTTGGAGGAAGTCAGTTTTGATAGTGGTTAAGTTGAACAACCTTCCTGCTAGGATACGAATCAGCTCTTATTGTTTATTTTTCCCTAAAGCTTATCCATTGAAAAATCAGTGCATGCTCAAGAGCCCTATCATCATCCTTCCTCTAAGAAGAAGATAAAATGCGGATGAAAATTGTTTCTTCACGAGAAGATTGTAGAAGTGGAATATGGCATACCCTCTGTCAAGAAGGGCACTCTTCCTGAAATAGTAATTTTCCAGATAAAGAAAATAATCTGTCATGTTTTTACAAAGGTATGACCGAGGAAGTGTCCCTGAAAGTATGTGCGATTAGCAGTGTTCAGGGATGAAAGTGGAAAAATATCCCTGTTCACGGAGCTCATCTGTGCTTACAAGAGACTGGGGTAAACCAGTCTACAAACTACACAATGATGACATCAGACTCCATCAATGGATATTATAGATGGGATACTTGTGCCCTGCCCCAAGTTCATGTGCTGAAACCTAATCCCCAAGATGATCATATTTGGAAGTAGTGCTTTGCAGAGGTGATATGTAATAGGAGCAGAGCCCTTATGAAGGAGATTGCTGTCCTTAAGAAATAGAACTCACAGAGCCCACTGGTCCCTCTGTAATGTGCAAACACCCGAGGAGATGGCTGGCTGGCCGGCCGTCAGGAGGAAGGCCTTCACCAGGCAACAGATCTGCCCGTGCCTTGATCTTGGACTTCCAAACTCTAGAACTGTTATCATTAATCCCCCAGTCTATGGTATTCTGTTGGAGCAGCCCAAACTGACCAAAACAATAAGTCTAAATTATTCCTCTTTCCTTCTAATTTCTACTTAGCTGTTAGAGACTTTGAGGATTTGGAAACTTCCACTGTGTCTTTGAAGAGTCTTCTAATTTCAAAGTAAGATAATCTTAAAATGTTATGGAATTATCCTGAATTGCACAGTGCTAAGAGGTCTGCAAGTGCATAGAAAAATAAAAATATATGAATAAATGAATATGTATGCAAACAGATTCACTTCACAGAACCAAAAAACCGAGCTAATACAAACACCCATATAACAGCTAATATAAAAGGTAAAGCATATTCTGTTTACTGTGTGCCAGACATTGTTATAAATACTTCACATCATTTTTTATTCCTCATAATGACCCTATGGATGTGTGCAATTATCATCATTTTTCCCCCACAGGTTAGAAACGGAGGCACAGAGAAATTAAGTATTATTCCCAGAGCCGCACAGCTAGAAATGGGTAAGTCCAGAATTCAACCCAAAAGTCCATCCTGTTTGCTAATAATCTTCACTGTCAGTAATAAAAATTTATGTTAAACATAGGGTGCTAGGTGATTTGTGAGTTTTATGGCCATATCTAGCTTCCCAAATCACTAGGGGTTTAGGCTTATGCTCATCAGTTTTATCTGGCACTACCAGCTAAAATTAAAATGTATCATTACCATTCCTTTTTAATGGAGCAGACAGAAATGGTGGCCCATTGCAGTGGTTTATCATTCATTTCTCACACAATCCATAAGCCTCCCTTTGTCAAGTTACAGTGATCAGCCAGGTGCAAATGATAAGCATGAGAACCAGGAGCCGGAGATACAGCCGTAGAGTTAGGGGAGGGTGGAGTTTGGATGTACTAACTGAAAGGGGACAAATGGGGGAAGAAATCACATCCTGGTGGTGTGGCAAATGTGTCCCCAAACAAGCCGAAGGGGGTAAAGGATTCCATGAAGACAGATGCTCTGACAGTCTTAGGAGTTAAAGAATTACAAAAATACAAATGTAATATGCTAAAGGGGCCTGGAATGGGGCTTGTGGGCAAAGGATATGAAGCGTGAGCTTTATTCCATGATAGTGAAGAGTGAATCCCCGCTGCGTGTGTGGAAGTCAGGAGACAGGAGGAGCCCTGCTACCTATGAACCTGAGACTTCTCCAAGAGAATCCTTCAGGGAAAGCAGCAACCACTCGGCTACCAATTAAATTGGGAGAAACCAAAGTTGCTAGAGCTATTCTTCGATTCCTACAAGCAATATGTTCAATTTAAAAGGAAAAAAAATGGATTTGCCTTAAAAAATATATGAAGGAAAAAAAAATGGACCAGTTTCTTTATAGCTAAGCTTTTCTTTCAGAATGGACCACCGAGAAGATCACTAAGAGAATAAAATCAGCAGAGAGGGCTCTGGGACCGTGCAGGTGGTTAGATGAATTGAACTAGAAGACTACTATCCAATCTTCTAATCGGCCTTGATAGATAGAATCAAGGGAGACCTGGAAACAGGTATCTTGGGTATGGCCAAAGAGAGGAATGTGGGCACACATGCTGATGCTGATCCGGGAGGAGGTGGGGTAGAAGAGCTAAAACTCAGCTAATGAGCACAATAGCAGGGTTGGAAGCTTGGACACAGAATCACAATATGAGTTGAGTTACAGAATTAATTCCTGAGGTTTCAGTTACCATGGTCAGCTCAAGCCTGAAAATATTAAATGAGGAGTTCCCAAACTAAACAAGTTACAAGTTTTAAACTGCATGTGGCTCTGCAGAGCACCATGAAATCTTGCAGGGTCCTGCTGTGTCCCACCCAGGATATGCATCATCCCCATCCCCCTTTGTCCCCTGCATCCACGGTATTCACTCTCCCCCTGTTAGTCACTCAGTAGCCATCACGGTCATCAGAACAACTATCGTTACATGGCGGGTGTTAAAGTCACACTTATTTTACTTAATGATCTCTCCAAGGTAGTGTGCTGGTGATTCAAATATGACATAAAATGATTTCTTTAAATAAAAAAATATATGTAATAATATGTTTTAAGAGACATTGAGAGGTACAGATTCACTTAACTTTTATTACAGCATGTTGTTATAATTATTCTATTTTATTCCCAGTTATTGATATTAGTGTCTTACTTGGCGAACTGATAGACTCCACTTTATCATAGGTGTGCACATATAGGAAAACACATAGCATACACAGGGTTTGGGACTGTCCGCAGTTTTTGCCTGTATTTTGTCACCTTTTAAAATTTCTATGACTTTCCTGCTTGCTCTGAGGTTTAGCTAAAATTCGGTTGAAGATACTCAATGAAAAAGATTGAGTACTGTATGATAGTACTTAAACTTGATGGGGAATGGATTTAGACTCAAGAAATGGCTTGCTTTTTTTTTTTTTTTTTTTTTTAAGTTGTGTGGATTTCAGGGCCCGGTCCTAGTGACAGGGAAAGGAAATATGGATGCTTATCCCTGACATTTTACTATCATGATAGCTCAAAGAATACAGGTCAACCAGAAGCTCCCAAGACTGTGCCCATCACGGGGCTTAGTGTAATCAGCAAACAAGCTTGTGAGGGTGGAGTGTGTTGGTTCTAATTCCTACTGGATTAGTATATCTGTTGTTTGTATTTTTTCTTGATTTCACAGAGTCCGAATCAGTGATGACATGCATAGAGCCTGAACTCTACCTTGGTGAGAATATTTACACCCTGGAAATTGGCAAACACTATCAACGTGGCCTTGTTTGGGGGAGAATATAATCCAGAACATCAAATTATTCCCACAAGATAGGGAAAAAGCAAAACATGGAAGTTTGGCTCTTCTCTCGTCCTCTGGATTCATGCCACACCTCTTTGTTACTCATTAAAAAATACTAATCTCAGGACACAGACTCACTTTTCCAAGAAATGTGATTTTATTTATTATAGCTAGTCTTATTTTTCTCTGTTAAGATCCTATGCCCCTGGGTGGGAGAAATTGACTTTTGTATACTTCTGTGTCCCTAGAAGCTTAAAATAACCATCTATAGAACTCAATAAGCAAGTTACTGTATGTATGTGTGCATACTTCTGTGTGTGTGTGTGTGTGTATGTGTGTGTGTGTGTGTGGTGTGTTGGGCACAGGATGTCTGGTCCTAGGTTGGGTCCATCGATACTGGCATTAATGGAGTTATTTTTGTTCACATCATTTTTTTCTTGATTAACTTGTTGATTCATCCATCTCGTCTCAGTCAAAAGGCTTCTCCAAGCCTGGCATTTTCTATATTGGAGGTGGGGGCAGTGTGGATGCAAGATAAGCATCCAGCCAATCTTTTGTTCCATTTCTACACCACAAGTTCTGAGTGCTTCAGTTCTGGACCCATCTTGTACATTCCTACCCTACAGCTCCCTTGCTTGGCCAGGTACTAGGAAAAGAGCCGTTTACTTCCCCAAGCTCCACAGGGAAGAAATACCCCATCCTCATCATCCCACTTCTCCAACCGCCATCCCAGAACCAGGAATCTATTATTTGGATGGGGTAACTCAACTCTCCAGTGTTTATGAAAACATTGCTAGGTCATGTATGCCCTTGAAGCCACATGACTGAGGGCCATGTCACTTCTAAATCTTATTCTTGCAAAACCATTGCTCCTGCCAAGGGTTTCCAAAATCAGTTTTGATCCAAAAAATGACTTAATGCTTCTTCCTCTTGGCATAGCTGATGAAATACTTTCCTGTTTTAAGATGTTGAGAGTGGAATATTCTAGCTGGCTGGGTTGAGAGAAGTGTCATAAGGTGAATGAAGAGTCAGAGAAGACCTTAGACTAATACTTCAAAATATTTTTCTACTTACCTGCTGCTTTTTATCAGAGGGATGCAGCAAGATCCCTACAAGTTGGCCTCTGAGCTGAGACTAGGACCCCAAGAGTCTCTTGGGAATATTCGGGGGGAAGTGTTCTGACCTACAATAGATACATTCTGAAACTAAAGAAGACCCGAAAAGTGAGAGGGCTGCCAAACACTTTGGACCTGTAAGGAATTATATCTTGCTCTTTCCTCTGGTCTCGCAGATGGGAGATGCTTCCCACCGTGGTAGATTTTACATTCCTTCAGCATTTACAAAGTGTGTCCAGAACATCTGTCTTCTCAGTATATGATAGTACTTAAAGTTGATGGGGAATGGATTTAGACTCAAGAGATGTCTTGCATTTTTTCAAGTTGTGTGCATTTCAGGCCTCCTTCCCAGGGACAGGTAAAGGAAATATGGATGCTTATCCCTGATAATCTCTTCTTTCAAAAACCAAGGCTATTTGCTGTATTTCAAACCCCTTACAGATAATTTCTTAGTGCTATGATCTTTCCTTGTTAGGTCTTCCTGTGTGTGTTTGGATGAAGAACCATAGGACTTATAGTCAGATGTAGGAGTTAGCAAAAATGCCTAAAGATGTCCCCTAATCTATTGTCCTTTTACTCCAGAACAAGTGAGGATGGTGATTCTTGAGAGCTGTGTGTGAGTGTTCAATTGTGTGTGTGTGTGTGTGTGTGCACTGTGGGCAGGGGTAAATATGCCACAATACCAGGAAACTTGCACTTTCTTACCCTCCCACCATGTTTTCATCCCTGCCCAACATTCATCATCACACATTCTGAGTGACAGTGATTTATTTGATGCAACACGTATCTTTTAAAAAAATGATAGAATCAAAAAATGTAAAAATCAAACAATCCATTCCTATTGTTATGTGAATCCTTTTCTCAGGAAATACTTTCAAATACTATAAACCAGTTAACATGGGAGAGAAAACCTAAGCCAAGGAAAATGGAATTACTTATCCAATATCTACAGCTAGTTAAAGGCACAGACAGCACCCTGACTTCCATGCAAATTACCTTCCCATTCTATGTGTTTAGCAGATTTCTAGAAGCAAGAATAATATGTCCTCAGGGAATTCTAACAAGGATACTAGATGAGGAGCAAGAATGAGCTAGGACGGGGAGAATTCTGATTTGCACATGGTAGTCAAGGTCACCTTGAAGCCATTTAGGAGGTTCCAGAAGACATATATAAAGAGAAGTGTGGGTGGGGAAAGAGTGAGTGAAATTTTATTGGGTCTTTATTCAACAATTATGACAATATATTTAATTCTGTGTGAGGCATAAAAGATGATCATGTAAAACAAATATAAAAGCCTAGGAAAGCTTCATCCATTCTTTTTTTTTTTCAAATTTTGTCTTACTTTTCATTGTTTTCACTTAAAGGATGTATCTTTCTAGAAGGACGAGAGGCAGGAAAAGACCACCTCAAGATGAGGTTCCACCAAGTGCTCTGCAGAGAGACTGTTCACAAAATAGTTTTGAGCCTGTTAATAATACAAGCTGATATTGCATGAGATTTTTACCTCCTTCCAATCTTCTACCCAAAAGGAAACGAAGAGAGAGTAGGACTTTGGAATGGACAGATAGAAGTTACACAAGCAGGACCTAGAGAGTGCGAGGAGTGTGAGAAGGAGAAAGGAGAATCCGAGATGTCAGTTGAGGTTCCTCAGAAAGCAGACACTATAAATGAAATTAGAAGTGGTTGGAGCTCCTAGGGGAAATCACTGCTTATCTTTCAATAAAAAGGAGAGGGAACAAAAGAAGGTGAAAAGGAACATAATGTGGCTCTGATATCTATGAAAGGTGACATGGAAGGAAGATTTGGTAGGAAAAGCCTCAAACTTCAGGGAAGCCCCAGTAGGGAAGCTGCCCATCTGGGGGCAATGATGGCTTGGCTCTCATCCCTCTCACTGTCTCAGTCATTGTCTGGAGAGCTTCCTGGTAAGAGTGGCCTCAGAGTAAATGCAATGTAGATCCAAAGGTAAAGCAGGTGGAGGCTAATGATCAGCCATTCTCCTGTGTAGGTTCACCCCAAAGGAAATCTGAGCCATTAACCTGTACAGGTACCACATTTAAATTGCCTAAACTGTAAGACATACTCAGGGGTTGATTGCTCTATGGAGGTACTGGGTAAGGTACCAGGGGTTTGTCCTTTGCAAGTGGCACTACTCAACTGCCTCAAAGTTATGTTGAATTAGAGTCTCGGCCAGCCTACCACCTAAACCTTGAATGAGGGAGGGCTTGACACTCTGTGCATCAAGAAAGTCTTCAACACCTGGCTGCAATAATCTCTGGCTCATGCATTTACTTTCCCTTGATAACAATCTGAGTACTGTGGTAGAGGGGTACTGTGTCTGTGCTGGCCATTGAAGGACCCCTCGGAGAACCTACCCAGTGGGCTGTGGACATCTCTAGTTCAACTATTTTCATTTTCCACACAGGCTATGGAAACCAGATGTCCGATCTGGCAATTTGGTGTGATGGAGCTAGAGTCAATGGGAATGAAAATTAGAGGTTAAGGTACTCTAATTAAAATAAGATAAACTCCATGTTTGTATAAATAAGTCAAAATATACTCTACTGCCAAGTATAACGTAAAAGAACAAATAAAAAATAGACAATTAAGCAATGATATCATTCTGATTGCACCCTGGTTAGTCAATGGCCTAGGAGAATATTTGTTCCCAGAATATAATCAATGGTTTAGTGATGTAGTCATTCTATTGTGGGAGGCAGTAGGGAAAGGGAACAAGATGATAGTGGGTTTAGTTGAGAGTGGCACAATAAGCAAGAAATCTTTTTTTATGAAATGTACTAGTTACTGCAATGTCACGTGCTTTGGGACAGAACATCGACCACAATCAAAAAGAAAATTACATGTTTTAAAGTAATAAAAACAGACATGCCCTCATGCACACAAAAAGCTTCACTTGAAGACAGAGAGTTCTGAATAAATAATTGATGCTTCTTTCAGCAAAATGCACAATGGATTTTTCTTTTGCATCATAAATAAATGAGCAACCTTTTATTTATCCAGTGAGACCTCCTTTAGCACACACATAGAACATCATTCTTGTATCATCGTGTTCATTGAAGGGCTAACCAGCTGTTTTCTCTGTGCTCCATGGAACAGGAGAAATGGTTCATGCAAATGAAAATAGCAAATAAGTGTCAGCCACAGGTACAGCGAAGGCCTTGCTTTTATGATACTTTATATTTTTCTTAAAACTTCACATAAAAAATGGAACATTATTTTCTGGAAGATGGGCTTTATAGAGCTACACGGGGGAGTGATGATATGTTGTAAAATTTTCTCTGTATACTTGGGTGCAAATGCAGGATGCAAGAAGTTAATCGTTTCCTCTTGGGAATTGGACTTCCTATGGAGGGAACAGTTTTACCTTGCTCTAAGTTCTCCAGGCCAAATGACAAAGTTCATGTTTCAGTTATCAGGGCACTGAATTTTCTAGTCAACTAAATAGCATATCATTAAATAATTAGGCATAGAGGCTGTGATGGTTGGAAAACATACATGCCAATTTTTGACTTTCCTGTCCTAGAGAAGTGGGATCTCTGCCCCATCTTCTTGACACGGGTTGCTCTTATGGATCAGTCAACCCACATACTCTGTTGGAAGTGATGGGTTATGATTTGGGAGGTTAGATCAAAAAGGTGTACCACCTGAGACTCTGGTACGACAAGGCTAGTGTTCAGCTACCATGCACAAATTACTGCCACTCTGAGGACACCATGTTGTGGGGAAGCTCAAGGTAGTGTATGTAGGAAAGGTATATAGAGAAGTCTGGGGTGGGGGGTGAGGAGAAAGAGAAAAGAGAAGAGAGAAGAGAGAGGAGAGAGTTGGTCAACCCACAGCTGCTCAAACCATCACCTCCAACCAGTGCTTGAAAGTGTGTGTGACACCCAGAGCCTAGCTGAACCCTCTCCAGATTCCTCACCTATAGAAATTGCCAGTGATCACAAAAATAATTGCTCTTATTTTAAGCCACAAAGTTTTGAGCTAGCTTGTTAGACAGTGATAGAGAACAGGAACCCAAATTAATCACAGCAGTGTAGAGAATTATAGACATAGACATTACTCATCAATTTATTTTAACTTAATTATAATCTGCTGCACAGACCATGCTCATGACACCCAGGCCATGTGTGTGCAAACTCAGTCTCTCACCGTGTGCCAGGGCTTTCAGAAGCATTCTTTTTCTTTCTTTCTTTCTTTCTTTCTTTTTGTGGAAACTTAAGACTTTACAAAGTCTTTTTTGAGATTTCTTCCATCCATAAAAAGAAACTGTGTGTTTGCTTTCCTAACCTCTTTTTTCTTTTCCCTGCTCCTACATCTATGTAAGAGGCAAAGGTAGCAGTCTTTATCCTCAGAATATCTTCCTCTCCACCAGAAGTCTGGCAGCCACACTATGAGATAGATGAAATTTAATCATGTGGGAATAAATTTCTTCAAATCCAGAAGCATCTTAAAATCATTGTATACCATGACCAAGTGAGATTTATTTCAGGAATGCAATGGTGATTCAATATAGGAAAATCAATCAACATAATATGCTACATTCACAAGACACAGGGAAAAATGACCATCTCCATTGAAGCAGAATATATATATATATTTGACAAAATTTAACATCTCTTCATGATTTAAGAAAAAACTCAAAAAAATAAAAAATAAAAAGGGAAATCCAAGAAAACTTCCACCTGATGCAGAATATTTTTGAAAAATCCACATTTAACAGTATAATCAATGTGAAAGACTGAATGTTTTTTAAGATTTGAAGCAGGAACAAGATGTTCAATCTCACTGTTACTGTTCAACATTCTACTAGAAATTCTATCCAGGGAAATTAGGCATGAAATGAAATTAAAGGCATCCAAGTTGGAAGGAAGAAGTAAAACTGTCTCTATTCAGAGATGAATGCTCTTAGTTCAGAAAATTCTACAGAATCTGTTTGTAAAAAACATTAGAGCTAAATGAATCCCCCAAAGTTTCAGAATACCATAATAATATACAAGAACTCATTGCATTTCTACACCCTATCAATGAACAATCCAAAAAAAAAAAAATAAATTAAGACAGTAACATTTACAATAACATAAAAATGAATAAAATACTTAAAAATAAATTTAACCAAGAAGGTGCCAAAATTATACACAAAAAAGTATAAAAACGTTGCTGAAAGAAATGAAAGATGTAGATAATTATAAAAGGTTCTTTTTCATGGATTGCAAGACTTTCTATACTTAAGATGCCAATATACCTAGCCAGGTGCAGTAATCCCAGTAGCTTGGGAGGCTGAGGCAAGGAGGCTCAGAAAAAAAAAAAAAAAAGCCAACCTCAACAAAAGTGAGGTGCTAAGCAATTCAGTGAGATCCTATCTCTAAATAAATCACAAAACAGGGTTGGGGATGTGGCTCAGTGGTGGAGATTCCCTGAGTCCAATCACTGGTAACCCTGCTTCCTCCGAAAAAGATGCCAATACACCTCAAAGCAATCTATAGATTCCACACAATTCCTACAAAAATCTCATTTTGCAGATATGAAATAAATATATTAAATTCATATGGAGGTTCAAGGAACCCTGAGCAGCCAAAATGATCAAGAAGAACAAGAATACAGCCTGTGCCTTCCCATACTCTTACTTAAAAACTTTCTACAAAGCTATAGTATTAAAATAGGGTAATACTGCTTAAGGATAGACATATAGATGAATAGAGTACAGAAATAAACTCATCAATCTCTCCAGCTGGCTCTCAAAAGGTGTACAAAATCATTCACCAGGGAAAAATAATCTCTTCAACAAATTTTGCTAATACAACTGGACAGCCATATATATATATATATATATATATACTGAAGGTGGACCTCTGTTTCACACCATGTATAAAAAAATTAACTGAAAACAGATCGAGCCCTAGATGTGATGGCTAAAGTTATACAACTCTTAAGAGAAAATATTGGTGTATATTTTCATTACCTTAGATTTGGCAATGGATTCTTATCTACAATACCAACAAGCAACAAAACACAAAACAGAGAAATTGCACTTCATTAAAATTATAAAGCTTGTACATCAGAGAGCACTATCAAGAAAGTGAAAAGACAAACCACCGAATGAGAGAAAATGTGTTAAAATGACACACCAGGTAGCCTTTAATATTCACAATATGTAACTCTTAAAACTCAACAACAACCCCCCCTGCCCTGGTATTCAAGTACATACATATGCAAGTATATTATAGCAACACTAATTACAATAGCCAAAAGGTGGAAACAAACTAATTAATGTCCATATAGACAAAATGCTATATTAACCAAACAAATTACAATGAATATTTAGCTATGGAAATCTATAAAAAGTGCTGATATATGCTGCAATATGGCTGACCCCTAGGAAACACAGGAAGTAAAATAAACAAGATGCAAAGGCTCACCTCCTGAATGATGTCATTCATATGAAATAGCCACAGAAACAGAGAGCATGTTAGTAGCTTCCAGGGGCATGAGGTACAGGGCATGTGGAGTGCTTGCTTAAAGGACATGGGGGTCTCCTTTGGGAGTGATGAAAATGATTTGGAAGAACATAGATATAATGATTGCAAATATAAGGAATACCACTGAATTTCTTGCTTTAAAATAGTTAATGCTATGTGAATTTCACCTTAACTAAAAAAATCAAATGCCTTCCTAATTTAGATTTGATCTATGGCTTGACTACAAACATGCATAAATGGTTAGAGTTAGAAAATCTACTTCGTAATTCAAACTATCCTCAAAGAGTCAATATGCATCCCAGAAGAAAATAAACAGAAAACTAAAACTTTCTTTTAAAATATGTATAAATATGCTTTCTGACTATCTTAGTGCTTCAAAGGAGGATGGGCGAACTTCTTCTATTTGTGCTTCTAAATGAATTTTAAACTGTTGAAATTACTAGAATGTTTTCTTATTACATATTGGCTGCAGAATATTTTGAAAATACAGATAAGGAAAAATATTGTGTATGTGTGTTTGTGATCCATCTTCCTATTCCCTCCCACTGACATCTTAATCTATTGGAATGTATCTCTGCACTTTTCTCTCTTTTCTGTTCATTTTTACAATTAAAAATTACAACTTCATGTGCTAACATAGGTAAGGCTTATATATGTAAAACAAAAAACAGTTTTGCTGGTCATTAGATCATTGGTTCTCATATTCATTTCCTTCCCCTGCGGTGTGCTGAGTTTTGCTGTGTGTATCTCAGGATCCCAGCGGGAGGCCCTGGCTGGAGATTGGCAGGCAGGAAGAGGACTGAATCCAGGTTCTCTCCAACTTCTTGAGACCTTTTCAGCAGGTGCTACATCTCATGTGGCTCCAGCTTCTGTCAGACAGTCCCTGTCTTCATTATCCCCAAATCTTGGTTGCTTTGATCCCTACATCCCCCAAAGAGAGGATTTAGGCAGCCCTGATCCTGACATGTGGCAACACTACATTTTCTGTGTCCCCACCCCCTGGCCACAGGAATGCTGCTTATTTATGGCAATTATTAACCTCAGTCTTGGTTCTTTTGACATTTCTAATACCTGTTGTGGAATCTCTACCCCCATCCTGGCCCCTCTTTCTCTCTCTCTCTCTCTCTCTCTCTCTCTCTCTCTCTCTCTCTCTCTCTCTCTCTCTCTCTTTCTCTACCTCATTCATGCAACAGTTTCTCCAGAGCACCATACAGCTAAGTCTTTCACAACAACATCACTGCAGTTGAATCTTGTCCTCAGTCATTTCCTGCATCAAGACAAAGTGTACTTTGTACTTTAGTTATTACTACTCTACTATTGAACTTTCTACAATTAATAATCTTGGAATATATGATTGGCTAAAGTGTTCTACGCATTCCTCTGTAGTTTCTTCTAATAATGAATTGTGTTTGGCACATCCAGTTTTCATTGATCTCTACTCTTTAAGTTGTGGATAAGACTGGAGAAAGAAATTGAGCTGTTTTTTGGGTTTTTTTTTTTTTTTTGGCTATTAAGCCCTGAATTATAAACCATTATAAACCACATTTTACTCATCCCACACCACACCTATTTACTTTTTTTGTATTATTCACTCATTTTGGACTTCAATTGATTGCCAGCTATTGAGTCACCATACTGTGTCTGACACGGGGCTGGTGAACAAGCAGTCTCTGTCTTCCAGGATTTTGCTTGCTTTTTGATTAGGTAGATAATTATATGTGTCCACTACTACCCTTTGAGGGTAGCAGGAAGAACACAGATCTTCCAGCCAATTGGTTGAGAAACTGACAATAGGATGAGAAACAAATTACTAGAACAACAACAATAAAAAAGTGTCCCTTAAACTTTGTGGGTACAAGAGTGAGACCCATTGGGGTCAACAGTCCCCCCATCATGGCTGTCCCATCTTGTTCTTGTGCATCTTGGGCTTGAAATATCTATATAAGTTAGTTCTACTTCAACTAGCTTGAGTATAATAAATTAAGTCTTATAAATTCTTTAGTTTTGTGGATATTCCAGCAAATCTAGCCACAAAGCTCCCTTTAGTGTCCAGAGTACTGCAAGTCTTGCTATATATTAGTGACTTGATGTTTATTTGAGTGAATTAATGACGGACCTTGAAGCCCCTTTTCCATCTCCGAGACTCCATATCTCCTTCCTTTGGACACCCTCATCCTGGTGTCTGGGCTGTGCTGGATGCTGATAAGCATCTGTTGAACTGATTTGAACTGAGGTTCAGAAAGCAATCTGAGGCCCAGAGATTGAACTCTGGGAACTCATCTCTGATGAAAGCAGAAACTTTTCTCTACCACAGCAGAGACATTGTAGAGGCCTAAAAATTATCTTTGGAATGTATTTGGAGATTTTTTTTAAGAAGGCATTTTAACACAGTACCATTTCAACTCAGTCTGACAAATTTGGTTTGACTGTGTTTCCATTGGTTTTATATTTTTTCAGTCCTTTTTGAGTCCCCTTGTCATCTTACCCATAGGGATTGTTCTGTTCTGCCTTTTATCTCTAGTGCATTCCTGCTGGCTGAGGCCCTGGACTGGTTGGGGGAATGCCTTCAAACCAGGGTGAAAGAATGTGGTGTCTGCCTGGTCAGTTCTGGGTCTCCTCCTCTAAGACCTTGTGGGGCTGCCCCAGGCACAGATGTCCCCAGAATATTCTGCAAAGAGGACACATTTAGAATAGGCACTCTTTCATTCTTTGAGCTATTTATACTTTCTTGTCCTCTAGACTTCAACAGTTCTATGGCCATTTAATTCTATTCCTAACAAACCCTTGTCTTTAGGCTACAGCTTGAAACTTTGTCCTTTAATAACCCCAAGTGTTTTTTTTTTTTTTTTCCTTTTTGTTTAAAAGGCCTTGGGAGGGTATCATTACTAGTCTCAAACTTCTCAGAGGATTTTTTTAAGTTGCATCTCTACACTTTAGGGAGTTAAATTACCAGAATAAAATATTATTCATAACCTTATTTGCTTCGTTTTGTTGAACTCATAGAGAAGATAACCCGCATCCATTAAAGACATTTCTCTTACTTTTAATCCTTGATCTGAGAGAAAGGGAGCTGTGAATACATCCAGAGTCCTGTGAGAGTTGGAGCTGGCACCTCCCAAGGGACTGGCTGAATGGAGGATGGTTTGTGTTTATTGATTTGGTTGATTTACCTACTTTGTTACAAGTCACAGGCATTGGAGCTATGAAGCCCCTTCAGTTTGCAGAACTGCATGACTTACTATCTTGCAGTACCTACCCACTATTCTGTATTGTGTTGGGCTCTACGTACTCAGAGAAGTGCATGAGGTGGGACAGAGAAGCTTTAACATTCCTAGCTCCTTCCCTGGTCCCCCCCAATTTCAGTACTTATGACTTTGCTAGACTAATAGACCAGAACAATTCTCTGGTACTCAAAACCACGTACCAGATGCATGACACACTCTTTCACTCTGCAGTTATTTCCTGAGCACCAATGCAGGACCACTAAGTATTGGGTAGGAACAGAAAGAAAAGACCTGGTCTCTTCTCATAAGTGGTTTTAGTATGCTCAAGAGAGACATCTGACACTCCCCTGAATGAGATTCTAAGAAGAAGTATAAATTAAATATTATTTTATTAAGTCAGATCCTATTGAGTCACAACTTGTGAGGTCCTGGATGGAGAAAAGAACTCAAAGTTGTCTGAAGAAGATGTAACTTACAGAAATGCATTTTCCAAATTCTGTCATAAAATAAAAAGGGAAAAAAGAAAAAACAGTAACTCTCAAGCATATCTTTGCAAAACAACCACTTGGAAAATTTGTTTCAAATGTAGCTTCCAGAAAGCGTTGAGAGAAAAAAGCAAGGAACAAAGGCACAATAGATCCTGGTCATTTTAGTGTGTGTGTGTGTGTGTGTGTGTACCTGGATGAATATAATACCTCTGAAAACATATGCAAACCATAAGTAAACAACAAAACCACTTTTCTTACTATAATTGCATCATGACAGGAAATCTGGGTGAATGATGCAGGGAGGTAGAAATATTTACTCTTCTTTAAATCCTCATCTATATGATTTGAAGGCTGTACCATATGGATGTATTTGTCATCTATTCTAGAAATATGTCAAATCGTAAGAAGAGGGAAATACATGCAATGCCTCCAAATGTGTGCTTCTCCATGAGTCATTCATTTGTATATCAAACATTTAAGGATGGGGTGCTGCTCATGGTCCAACCATTGCATAAACATGATGTCATAGGATGAGGTGAGATTCACGCCTGGGCAGCAGGAAACGAAGGGGGGGGCGGAATCTTACAACCCTTTGTGGGAAAAAGGAAACGGAGGACTCTGACCTTTAGCAGTTTCCCTTATCTGCCAAAAGTAAGCCTGCCAAAACTATCTCACACACTCCTCCCATGATATGTTCCTGATAAACCCTATACAACTCAGACCCTTGATGTAGCCAGTCACCATTTTCCTCTTGAAAATGGTCCTTCCTCTCTTTAATAAAGCATGGCTGATCTGTTGAATTCTGTCACCATTTCTTTTTCTTTTTATATTCTCTTTCCTTTGGTGTCAAAACCCAGGACAGGATTTGGGGTTCCCTGCCCCTCCCCATGCTAATGATTCTCTTTCATTTGTTTTCAGGAAAGACATGCAAATATTCCACTGAATAGCATTTTTTTCTAAATTCAGCAAGAATCAATCTCACCAGGAGCACTTGTAAAACACAGTTTTCTGGGCCCCACTCCCAGAGTTTTTGATTCAGTATATCTGGGGAGGGATCTGAGAATCTGCCTGTCTCCTGAAGTTTGCAAATGATACTGCTGTTGATGCTCCAGGGACCACATTTTGAGAAATGATTCTTAAACATTCCTGAATAGTTGTTAACCAAACTCATTAAATATCTCAAGATGTGTTTGAGTGTGGGACTCGCTTTTCATACACAAGATTTTTTTTCATTAAAACAAAAGCTACACCTAATTAAAGCTAAAATAAATTTTCCATAGGTTAAAATAAAATTTTCGGCATAGCTGCCTTTCACACATGCTCTATATTCACATTGACATTGAATATCCTGTTCAGGAGGCAGCAGTGCAGGTTGGTGGAAGGGCTGGTTGGTACTTGACAAGGATTCCAACTCCCAGCTCCTCCCCTGATGAGATATCACTGGTGCAATGAAGGTTGTGCTATTAACCTAAGGGTTAAGGTGAGGAGCAAGAAAGATAATAGATGCCATGTACCCAGTGTATTTCAGACTCATGAAGTGTTAACCAATATCTTTTCTCACCATATCCTATTCTCTGTGGGTCAGAGAGCCCCCTCAACATCTCGTCAACTCTCCTGTAGAGCCCAAGAACCAACCTTTCTCCTTTTGCAAAAAACAAAAACCCCTTTGTATATGTCCACATGTGCCAATGGATGCAATTCTGGATTGAACTCAGTTAGGATCCTCTGTAACATTTTCATTATAAAAATAACTCAATGAGACCATTACGAGCAGGAAGTGGAGCAAAATGGTGACTGAGTAAGATCCTGGAGTATTTGTTTCCCCATAAATACACCAATTTGGATAGCCACCTACACACCAAATTACTCCCTGAGCTAAAGAAGCAAGGGGGGACCATAGTGCGTCATATTTGCAACAAAAAAGCAGACAAATGAAATGCATTCAAACAAAAAGAGAAAAGAAAGAGCTGTCTGCATTTCCCCCTCCCCAACTCCAAGCAGCTCAAAGAGAGATGCTCCCCACTTGGGGAAAGAAGAAGGAATTAAGTCTAGACCTTGGAATTGGAACCTAGTAGGCCTGTAGACCTGCCAAGTGAAATTCGGTGCCTTGCAGCTCCCCCATGACCCCTGCCCCCAGGCCTGTAGCAGCAGACTGAGCCTCTGGAACTGTATTCGCCACATGACATTGGAAAGATACCACCACGCTTTTCTTTTCTTTTCTTTCTTTCTTTTTTTGTTTCTTTTTTAAAAATTTTATTCTAATTTGTTATCCACAATAGCAAAATGCATTATAATTCATATTACACATATAGAACACAATTTTTCATATCTCTGGTTGTATACAAAGTATATTCACACCACTTGTGTCTTCATACATGTACTTAGGGTAATGATGTCCACCTCATTCCACCATCCGTTTTACACCCCTTTCCTCTCCTTTCCCTTCCCTCCCCTTTGCCCTAACTAGAGTTTGTATAATCTTCCCATGTTCTCCCTCCCAACCACTCTATGAATCAGCCTCCTTATATCAGAGAAAACCTTTGTTTTTTGGGGATTGACTAACTTCACTTAGCATTATATTCTCCAACTCCATTTATTTACCTGCAAATGCCATAATTTTATTCTTTTTTATTACTGAGTAATATTCCATTGTGTATATATACCACATTTTCTGTATCCGTTCTTCTACTGAAGGGCATCTAGGTTGGTTCCACAGTTTAGCTATTGTGAATTGTGCTGCTGTAAACATTGTTGTGGCTGTGTCCCTGTAGTATGCTGATATTAAGTCCTTTGGGTATAGATCAAGGAGTAGAATAGCTGTGTCAAATGGTGGTTCCATTCCCAATTTTCCAAGGAATCTTCATACTGCTTTCCATATTGACTACACCATTTTGCAGTCCCACCAGCAGTGTATGAGTGTACCTTTTTTCCCCACATGCTCGCCAACACTTATTGTTTTTTGTATTCTTAAAGCTGCCATTCTAACTGGAGTGAGATAAAATCTTAGAATAGTTTTGATTTGTATTTCTCTAACAGCTAGAGGTATTGAACAATTTCTCATATATTTGTTGATTGATTGTATATCACTTTCTGAGAAGTGTCTGTTCGTTCTTTGGCTCATGTATTGATTGGGTTATTTGTTATTTTGGCTTTCAGCTTTTTGAGTTCTTTATATACCCTGGAGATTAGTGCTCTATCTGATGTGCAAGTGGTAAAAAATTGCTCCCAAGCTGTAGGCTCTCTATTCATCTCACTGATTGTTTCTTTTGCTGAGAAGAAGATTTTTAGTTTGAATCCATCCCATTTACTGATTCTTGATTTTAATTCTTGCACTATAGGAGTCTTATTAAGGAATTAGGGGCCTAATCTGATATGATAGAGACTAGGGCCTACTTTTTCTTCTATTAGACACAGGGTCTCTGGTTTAATTCCTAGGTTCTTGATCCACTTTGAGTTGAGTTTTGAGCATGGTGAGAGAGAAGTTTGATTTCATTTTGTTGCATATGGATTTCCAGTTTTCCCAGCACCAATGTATGTTTTTGGCACCTTTGTCTAACATATGATAACTGTAATTATATGGGTTAGTCTCTGTGTCCTCTATTCTGTACCATTGGTCTACCAGTCTAAACACTGGCCAGAGCAATTAGAGAGACAAGAGAAATTAAAGGGATACAGATAGGAAAAGAAGAACTCAAATTAGCACTATTTGCCAATGGTATGATTCTATACCTAGAATACGCCCCAAAAAAATTCCACCAGAAAACTTCTAGAACTGGTAAATGAATTCAGAAAGGTAGGAGGATACAAAATCAACACCCATAAATCAAAGGTATTTTTGTATATTAGTGATAAATCCACTGAAAGGAAAACTACCCCATTTACAACAGCCTCAAAAAAAAAATAAACTTGGGAATCAACCTAACAAAGAGGGGAAAGACCTCTACAATAAAAACTACAGAACACTAAAGAAAGAAATTAAAGAAGACCTTAGAAGATGGAAAGATCTCCCTTGTTCTTGGACAGGCAGAATTCATATTGTCAAAATGACCATACTGTCAAAAGCACTGTACATACTTAATGCGATTCCAATCAAAATCCTCATGGCATTCCTTATAGAAATAGAAAAGACAATCATGAAATTCATCTGGAAAAATAAGAGACCAAGATTAGCTAAAGCAATCCTTAGCAAGAAGAGTGAAGCAGGTGGTATCACTATACCAGACTTTAAACTATACTACAGAGCTATAGTAACAAATCCACCACCCCTTTTCTAAACTCTAGCAGCAGAGGGAGCAGCAAGACCCCAAGTGCTGAGGGTTAGCATATAAGAACTAGCATTGGACTTTGCTTTGGAGGTCAGGGCCACTCCTGCAGTGGTAAGACCCAGAGCTAGGCAAAAGAAACAGAGGCCCCTATACCCAGGCCAAAGTTTGCAGAAGGAGCCTGTAGACCTTCAAGCACTTGGATATTTGTATTCTTTAGGTCTGGGAATTTTTATTTTATGACCTTTACCCTTTTGACATTATCAAGTCCCTCTTGAACCCCAATAACCCAATATAACAAAATAACCCAATAGCTCTTTTAATATTATCCCAAATGTCCTATGTGATTTTTCCATTAATCTTTTTTTTTCTTTTTTTAATCCAAATGTATATTTTTAAATAGCCTCTCTTCAAGCTCAATAATTCTCTCTTCTGTTTAATCTACTCTGCTGTATATATTTTGCATCATGTCTTTAATATTACTTAGTATATTTTTCAGATCAAGAATTTCTGTTTGATTTTTTAAAAAATAGCTTCCCTCTCTCTTTAAAGTTTCTCAGCTGAGTATTAAATCATTTCTTAGTAGTTCTCTTGAAGTTTGTTGAGTTTGCTTCAAGTAGTTCTTTTAAGTTCTTCTTCTAAACATTTGGCCGCACTGACTACTCTCTGGTCAGTTTATGTTTTGGGGCACTTTATTTTGATTACTAGGTGAGGTCAGTTTTCTGAAAGTTCTTAATGTTGGTTGGCATGTGACATTGTGTATTGAAAGATTAGGTATTTTTCCAGTCCTCAGAATCTAACTTTGCTTGTGCCCATCTTTCAAAAATTCAAGCAAATTGCTTATTTTCTTGGTCTCAGTACAGTAAGTTTAGTGCAAGTTTGCTATTGGTAAAGGAGCATTAAAGAAATCCCCTGACAAACAAAAGCTGAGAGATTGTTTCTCCACCAAATGTATCTTATAAGAAATGCTAAATCAAGGTCTCCAAACTGAAAAAAGGAGACATTAATATGTAAGATGAAAACACTGAAAATCATAAAATTCACTGGTTAGAGTAACAACACTGATAAATTTATAATGTGCTAATGTTGTAAATGTGGTGGATAAACCATTTACATCTTTAGCATGAACACTAAAAATTAAAAACAAATGTGTTAATTTGTTGGGGCATAGCCATTATGAAAAGATGTAAAATGGGACATCAAAAATTCAAAAGGTGGGGAGGAATGAATTGTAAGTGTAGAAGTATTTTTACTAGTGTTCTTTCTATTTCTTCTTTCTTTTCTCATAATCATGCTACATTGCTATCATATCAAAATAGCTTGTTATAATTTTTGTAAGCCTCAGTGTAACAATAAACCCCAAAAGTAATAAGCAAGAAATCAAATAATACTACAGTAACTCATTTAACTACAAAGAAAAACTATAAGAAATATAGAAAAGAAATACAATGAAACTAGAAATCAAGTGATATAATGATTCTATTGATATTTACATAACTGTACCTTACTTACTAATAACTCCATGAATAAAAATTAAATTCTCCAATTAGAAGACATAGAGTGACTGAATGCATAGGAAAACAAAACCAAACTAAATGTTGATTGTAAGAAACTCACTTAACCTCTAGGGATGAACATAGACTGAAAATGAAGAGATTACGTTAGATTCTCAGTGCAAATGGAATCCAAAAGAAAGCCGGAGTAGCCATACTTATAACCATCAAATCGACTTTAAATAAAAATCAGTAAAGAAAGACAAGATCATTACATAATTATAAAGGGATCAATTAGGAAACAACAATTCTAAATACATATGAACCCAATATTGAATCACTCAGATATATAAGTCAAATATTACTAGAACAAAAAAAAAAAAGAAAGAGCATTCAATACAATAATAAGAAGGGCTTTAACACAACACTTGCAGCTATGGAGAGATTAGGAAGACAAAGCATTGATAAGAAGACAGGAGAATTAAATTGCACTATGAGTCAAATGGAAATAAGAGACATTTACAGAACTTAACAACTAAAGAATACACATCATTCTCAACACTACATGGAACATTCTCCAGGATAAATCATATGATAGGTGACAAAAGAATTCTCAATTAATTAAAAAAAATTGAAATCATATCAAGTATCTTTTCTAACCACAATGCAGTAAAACCAGAAATAACAAGAAAAATTTGGACATTCTAAAAGTGTTTGTAAATTAAAAAACAAAACAAATAAACAAAAACTTATTTTCAACAATGAATGGATGAAGAAAGTAATAAAGAAGAAAAAAATCAAAAATTCTTGAAACAATTGAAAACAGAAATATTACATCCCAAACCTGTGGGATACAGCAAAGCAATACTAAGAGCAAATTTTATAAGAATCAACACTTATATCTAAAAAGAAAAATTTGGACATTCTAAAACACTTACACCTCACAAGAAAAATTTGGACATTCATATAAACAATAACACACCTCAAGAAATCAGAAAAACAAAAAACAAAACAAACCCCAAATGAGTAAAAAAAAAAAAAGAAATAAAAAGGATCTGAACAGAAATAAGTGAAAGATAGACTAAATAAAAATACTAAAGATCAGTGAAATGAAGAGCGATTTCTTTAAAAACATAAACAAAATAGACACTTAGCTAGACAAGAAAGCAAAGGAAAGACTCACATAAATTAAGTCAGAGGTGTAAATGGAGACATTACAACTGACACCACAGAAATACAAGGGATAATTAGATTATTATGAACCACTACATGCTAGCAAATTTGATAACCTAGGTGAAACAGAAAAATTCCTGTACATATTCCTTACCAAGACTGAATCATAAAGAAATAGAAAACATGCATAGACCAATAACAAATAATGTAATTAAATCATAATAAAGCCTTTTATCAAAGTCAAGTCCGAGATGGGTTGCTTCACTACTGAGTTCTGTCAAGTATTTAAAGAATTTCTATTAATTCTTCTTAAATTACTTAAAAAATGAAGAGAAATTAATTCTTCCAAACTTATTCTCTGAGGCCAATACCAAGGTAGGTACTGAAACCAGACAAGGAGACAACAAAACAGTAACAACAGGAGCAGAAAGAAAGGAAGAAAGGAAGAAAAACTACAAACCAATATCCTCAATGAAACTGGATGCAAATATCATCACCAAAGCACTCATAAATGGTATCTAAGAACATATTAAAGGATTATTCACCATAATAAAGTGGGATTTATCCTGGAATGCAAGAATGGTTTAACATACAAAAATCAATAAATGTGATCCAACACAACAATAGAATGAAGGATAAAACTGTATGATTATCTCAGTGGATGCAGAAAAAGCACTGGATAAAATTCAACATCCCTTTATGATAAAAGTATTGGACAAATTAAGTATAGAAAGAATATACCTCAACATAAGAAAGGCCTATAGAATAAGCTAACAGCACAGATAATACTGAATGATAAAAAGTTGAAAGCTTTTTCTCTAAGGATGACCACTTTCACTACTTTTAGTCAACATTGTACTGGAAAATCCTAGCTGGAACAACTAGGCAATATTAAAAAATAAAGAACACCCAAATTGGAAAAGAAGAAGTCATGTTGTCACTGTTTGCAGATGACATTGTGTATGTGTATGTTTACAGATATAGATATGGGTTTAGATATATAGATATCTCAGAGAGTCGACAAAAAGACTATTAGACATAACAAACTAATTTAGCAAAGTTACAGGATAGCTATTTTATATACCAGTATATCTAAAGCTAATCTATAGCTATTTTATATACCAGTAACAAATTATTTGAACTGGAAACAGGAAAAGAATCCTATTTAAATAACTACCAAAAATATACCTATGAATAAATTTAACCAAAGAGGTGAAAGAGCTCTATAATGAAAACTATAAAACATTGATGAAATAATTCGAAGAGGATGCAAAAAAGGAGAAAGACATCCCACGTTCATGGATTGGAAGATTCAATATTGTTCATACTGCTCAAAACAGTCTGCATATTCAGAACAATTACTACTATCAAAATACTAATGACATTTCTCACAGAATAAGAAAATATTTGTTTTGGAACTATGAAAGCTTTGAATAGTCAAAGCCATATTATCTGACTTCAAAATATACTACTTCAACACAAAGCAAAAACAAAACAAAAGTATGATAATTAAAATATAAAGAATGAATGTCTTAGTCTGAACAGGCTGCTATAACAAAATATCCCAGACTGAATGGCTTGCAAATAACAGAAATTTATTGTTCATAGTTCTGGAGGTTGGGAGTCCAGTATCAAGTTTCTGGTAGATTTGTAGTCTGTCAAGGGCCTACTTTCTAGTTCATGGAAGACTGTTTTCTCCTTGGGTCCTCACCTGGTGGAAGGAGATAAAAAGATCCTCAGGCCTCTTCTATAAAGCACTAATCACACCAGGAGGTCTTCGAATTTGTAAATGAATCCTCTTCCAGGACCCACACTCCTAATAACATCACCTGGTGGGGAAGGATAGGTTTCCAACATATAAAGTATTTGGACACAAACATTCAGACCAGAGCCCCTCTTTCTTAAAGAAAAAAATCAAAATCAATCAATCATTTGTCATACACAGTCTTTTTCAAAACCAGTGTCTAATCCTTATTTCTCATATAAAATGCATCAGAAAGCTAATTTCCCAATCCTGTGTCTGAGTTTCCTTTAAGTCTCCGTCACATAATGATGATCTCCAATTGTGTTCATTAAGATTCATATACATAGCCATAACCACACACCTTTAAAATTTGAAGGGTGAATTTAAAAATCATGTATGTGAAATCAGATTTCCTGTGAAATCTGATATTTGAGTTTATTTTCAAAACATGAAATATCTAGCAATATCACTGGCTGCTGATAGCTACGATGACTGTGGCAGAGATACTACTTCTCTAGTGCTGGGGGGATGCCTTCCCAGTCCCATTCCATTCCCCCCCCCTATCTAGACCTGTCACCCTCATTTGCATTATCGACCAATCCCTTGTAGTTGTTTAATTTGAGGTTCCTTTTTTAGAAATTTTCTCTGCCCTCCTTTCTTTCCAGTATAAGTTACACCCAGACTGTCTTGACCTGCACCTTTCTTGGGTTCTGTCCCCAACTTTCCAGTTCGATGGGTCTTTTCATGTCTGGGGAGCCTTGTATTTATGTTCATTTTTCCTTAGGGGAAACAAACGTTCCAAGGTCCCTTCTTATTTCCACAAGGCTTACTTGTACTGCAATAAAGTCTTTGAGACCTCACGTTGTGCTTTGTGTTTCTGTCGCTGACACCTGATCTAGACACGTCCACACTGCAAACTTGGTGCGGAGAGGAATTGAACAAAGAGGCAAGGAAAGCCCTTATGGCTTTGAGTGTGGGATTCGCTCTGAGGAAACCAGACTGGTGATGATGGCAGTTGCAGAGGTTAATGTGCTAACGGTGCTGGCGAAGAGAAGGGTTTAAAGGGCACAGCTCTGCATGGGAATGTTCTGGACTGTGGAACACTTCTTAAGTCCATTATCATTAACACAGCCTCATCTTTTCAATGAGATGCATGTAAAACAATAATGTTCTCATCACTCTGTATGTGATACCATAAAAACATGTCTTGGGAATGTATTATATTTTATACGGAATTGAGGACGAGCGTTGACCAAAATTCACCCCACGATCATGACACTTAATGCCTTTGAAATGCAGTGGTGGAAATCCATGAAAAACATCCCCTTATTTGCTCAGCACGGGGATTTTCAAATTTGATACAATAACCATCACTTTACATTTCCCTTCCTCATATATCAAAAACCACCCCAAATTTAAATAACAGAGCCAATCATGCGGCAAATTTGATTTAGAGGGCAAGTTCACCATTTGATTTTGTGGGGAGATAGCAGCCTGGGAAACCCCCCCCCCCCGTTTGCTAGATTCAAAACCTGGACAATATTTTGTTCACAAAACATTCACATGGCAGGTTATTAGAAGCAACACCGAGGAAATCATTATCAAACACTAATGGATTCTTGGAAACCAGGATATCAACATGGACAGGAGATGAAACATTTAAAATCATCAATTTTCAGAAACAAAATTAAACAATGAAAAGTTCAGGGATATTTCCATTTGGACTCAGTTAGCAATTTTCCAGGTACCAGAATTTGAGTGAACAGTTCATTCAAGATGAATGTAGAAAAGAGAGCCCTGTGAAATATAATAAAAAAATATTGGGGAGCTGGGGATGTGGCTCAAGTGGTAGTGCACTCGCCTGGCATGTGCGGGGGCCCTGGGTTCGATCCTCAGCACCACATAAAAATAAAGATGTTGTGTCCACCGAAAACTGGAAAATAAATATTAAAAAATTCTCTCTCTGTCTCTCTCTCTCTCTCTCTCTCTCTCTTAAAAAAAATATTGGGGCAGAGCCCTTAATTGATCAGGATACTCTATTAGACCTGCACCTCACCTGTCTCTTTCAAAGGCCCAACAAATGTGAGTTTCCATGATTTGGCTTGCCAGATGTACCATCTCTCTGTCATAGACAAGATTGGCAAATCATGGTTAAATTCTCATTCTGTATATCCTGTAATCTGAACTTTCTGTAGATTGCCATTTAAAAAAATAAAAATAACAGTGGCAATCATAGAAATGCTAATGGTACTAGTAGTAATAGTGGCTCTTTTTTTGTTTTATTAAATTTATTATCAATTTGAACTTCCTAGTAATCAAAGCAAAGAGGTGACCATGCTGAGTTCTAAAATTTACATTCTCAGGAAGAAATATCTGTTAAGACCCAGGCGGCCCAAGATTAAATTCTGGTTCTCATTCTCGCCTTGTGGCTGTGGCACATTGTTGTTGTTGTTATTATTATTATTATTTTGCAGCATTGGGAATTGAACCCAGGGGCACTTTACCACTGAGCAACATCCCCCCACCTTTTTATTTTTATTTTTTTTGAGACAGGGGGTTTTGCAATTTGCTGAGGCTGGTCTCAAACTTGCAATCCTCCTGCCTCAGCCTCCTGATTTGCTGTGATTATAGGTGTGCACCACAAAACTGTCCATGGGTACTTTATATAACAGATCTCAGCCTCTGTTTTCTTACTTAAAAATGGGGTTAAGATCCTATGAGTTTACAGTGGTGTAAACAAACAATTATAAAAGAGAATAGTGGCTTTTAAATAATGGTTCTTATTACTAAAGCAGATATTATAAACCAAGGGACCAGAGATTGTGAATAGAGAAATCTTATTGTCAATCAATAAATCTATCACTACACAATATATCAGCTTGGTGGGATGAGGTTTCAGGGTAGTGAAATGGGGGAGGTCATTAAAACCCTGAATAGAGAAATCTTACTGTCAATCAGTAAATCTGTCACTATACAATATCTCAGCTTAATGGGATGAGGTTTCAGGGTAGAGAAATGGGGGAGGTCATTAAAACCCCCAAAGACAAGAACTGTCCTCCATCCTTTGTCAGTAAAGCCAAGTCTGTGAGGGTTTCCCTGCAAGGTTGGAGGAGGTGGATAGTCAAAGTGGTGAGCACTGGACTCACAGGATGTGATCGGCTCTGAAAACAAGGGACCCAGAATTGGAATCACAAAGCCCAGCTGCCTGAACTGCACCAGAGACATCTCTGGGTCAGAATTATGGGCCAGTGTCAGCAGTCTTGGAAGAGACACCAAGGTCTACACTTCCTGGGGGACTTGCAGTCAGCTCAATTTTTCACAGGTAAAATATACTGCCAGTTCCCCTTATCTGCAAAGGATACATTCCAAGACCCAAATGGGTGCCCCAAACAGCTGATAGAACTGAACCCCATGTATACTATTTTTCCCAAACATACATGCTCCTGGTGAATTTTAGTGTATAATTTAGTCACACTTCAGATTAACAACAATAATAATAAAAAAGAACAGTTATAAGAATGTACTATAATAAAAGTTATGTGAAGGTGGTCTATCTCTTGTCTCTCACAATGTCTTATTGTTTGGCAGTCACTCTTATTGTGATGGGGGAAGATGATATGGTGGCCATGTGTGAATGATGTGGGCATGGTGACATAGCATCAGGCTGCTGATGACAAGCTAACAATAGGTCAGAAGAGGATCATCAAGCCATGACCAGGAATAGCTGAAACCACAGAAAGCAAAACCATGTATAAGGGAGAAGTACTGTGATTTCTCTGTATGTCATTTGTTTTCTTTTACTTACTGTAGTAGGTTTCTGCCAACGTATCACCCAGAGCCTGTTCACTCTGCTTATGTCAATTTCTTTTGGAAGAACCACTTCATCCTTCTCTCCACTTGTTGATGCCTCTTCTACCTCAGGGCTAGAGTGCAACCTGGGTGACAGCAGTCCACAAGTCTTTTGCCCCCATACCCATATGTCAGCAGGTCATGTGAGAGCAGTCAGCAGGTCTGTCCCCCCACCATGATATGGGCTTAGTTAAGGACAGCCAGAAAACAACTCAGGTTAAAGCCCAGGAGTCTCCCTTCTGAAGCCTTCTCCTGAAGTGCATGGAATCTGCCTCCCTCCACTTCACATGAGCCTGAGGCAGCAGAGACTGTCACTCAGAATTGAACCTGAGCCACGCTCCAAAGATAAGCAGTGCAATCGGTGACCCAACCTGAATCCTGCAATAAGCGATCCTTCAAGCTGACTTGACCTTCTGAGTTTCCATGGTTCAGGGCCATTGAAACCCCTTTCAGCTTCTACTACAGCATTAGTAATTGGAGTTTTCAACTCTTGAAATTTAAAGGCCCTACTCTACATGGAAGATGTTAGGTGCCTGCATTCTTGGTTTAGCACTAAATGTTAATGAGGGAATGTTAATGAGGGAAACAAAGCCATAAGAGATGTACCACATATTTCTTTTTGCTCCCCATTATCGTTAATCGTGCAAAGGGAGATCATACTGCCTTGTTAGAACATAAGCTCCCAAAGATCAGAAACAACACTTGTCTTTGTTCCTTCTTGTAGCAAACCTGCCAGTATAAGCTAATGAAAGGATCTTATTTGGTGGGTTTTTAGTGACCTTTAATAAAGCCTTCTTTTGAGGAGACTTTGACCTTGGGCTTCAGTGTTCATCCTTAACCACCTTCTAGTTTCAGCAAGAATACTATTATATCATTTTAGAGAGAATATAATATAATATTATATTATAATATTATAATAATATTATAATAATATTATAATATAATATCATCACCACAGTTGCCTTCAGCAAGAATTGGAAGCCTGTTTAACCAGAATCCCCCTACCCCACCCTGAGATTTCCTCCTAGTACTTTTTTCATGCACCTAACCCATTCCTTGGCTATAAATCCTTATTTTTACTTCCTATATTCCAAATTTAGCTCAGAGTTCTCTTTTCTTTTATTGCAACAGTTCCTGAATAAAACCGGTCTCTGTTTTTTTAATTTGACACCCTATACAAATTTAAATGTAGAAGCTGGGACAGACAGAGTTGTTTTGGACAATGTCATGATAGCCTTATCCTTTTTGTGAAGGGTGACAGAGATAGAATCGCGGGGTAAAGATGGGGGAGAAGACAGAGCCAGCCATGCTGGAAATCCCTACAGTTAGATCTTCCTAATACCCTCTAAGTCTTAGTAAAATGAAAGTTAAGATCAAAATTGCTTCCTGAGAGCCATGTCAGCTGTGTGAACTGTAGGGTCCAAACGAAAAGGGAGCAAGGAGACTGCTCTCCATTTGAGTTCAACTTGGGAGATTTAACAATACCATATACTTCCTGGACTTGTATTTGGAGGTAACTTCTTACTGAGGAGGGGCAGAGCCCCCATTTCTGCAATGCAATTACTTTTCCAGCTTGGGTGGGAGGGGAAGTGACTGGGGAGAGGCCCCAATTCATCCAGAAGAGTTTACTTTGGCAAATCACTCACACAGGATGGAAAATGGCCAGAGGCAATGGGGCTGCAAGAACCTTCAATTATTGTTTCTGCCAGTGACTTCTGCTCTCCAGAAGGCCTCCACGAGGAAATCAGACTCTGGGTCAGCTCAATTGCCTTTTTTTTGAGCCTTACCAATTTAAGTGATTATTCCTGTTTGCTTCATGAATCATGGTTGAAATACGAGTGCAAAGAAACCCTCTGTTGACATGTTCTGCAGAATAGTTGATTCCCAGTGTCCCCTTTCAGAGTTTGAGAAAAGCGACATATCCAGGCATCTATGAAGTGAGCCAGGGATGGTCCCCTAAGGATGCTCTCTTGTGTCTGTGATCCTTTAAAAAAAAAAAAAACACACACACACCTTGATGTGTTCACCAAAACAACTTGATGGCTCATGAATAAAATACAAGCCCAGAGAAGTGCTGAGGTACTTGGAAAAAAAGGTAAATACTTCTATTAAAAAAAATATGAAGTCTAACTATATCTGGCAGAGAGGAAAGTCAGTAGGACCCAAAGACGGATCTATATCTTATCAAATTATGGTACTTTTTGCTATAAAGAACGAGGGTCACGTTGTTCCACCCATCAGGATGGAGCAAGAAGCAGAGCAGTTCTCAACTGTGGGCCAAAGGAAAGTGTGCTGTTGTGGCAATGTGCTTCAATGAAAAAAATCAACTGTATATTAGAAAGCATTATTTTTCCAAATTAAAAAAAAGGGGGCGGGCAGTAGAGGCTACTTAGGGGTGGGTAATGGATGGGGGAAAATTAAATATTAATTGCATGCATGAAAATAATATTAGATCTCTTAAGAATGGTCTCTATTTTGATTATCTTATTTTTTTCCATTTAATTTTAACAATATGATTTTCATACCTATGAACCTATTCCCAACACTTTACAAATATTTTAATCCTGGAGAATTAAACTGAAAGATTTATTTTAATCCCAGGTGCTTTAAAGTAGATACATGCTGAAGTATTTGGAAAAAAAGTTAAGTTGTTTATAGTACTCTCATATAAACTCAGAAAAAAAAGCCCTATACAGATGTACATCTAACTACATTGGGGTTACAACCCAATAAACCCATTATAAGTTGAAAATATTGTCAGTCAAAAGTGCATTGAATATACCTAACCTACTGAACATCCAAGCCGAACCTTGAATAGCACAAGCGTGCTCAGAACATTCACAGCCCCCTACAGCTGGGCAAAGTCACCTAATGCAAAGCCTTTTTTATAGTGAAGTATCAAGTAGCTTATGTAATTTACTGAATCCTGGTTGTATTGACAAACTCTACCCAAGTTGTGCACATGCACACATCTTTGAATTTTTTGGGTCCTCCTTACTATTATACACAGCTGAAATCACACTGTGCTGGAAGAATATTTGAAGCATTGAACTAAAATTAATTGCTAGATGTTGGAGATGTTTCAATGATAGGATCATCAGTTTCTGATGGGGAGCTGCCACATACTGTCACTGCTAGCCCTGTGAGATAATATTATACCAAATATCAAATATTGCTACCCTTGGAAAAGATCTAAATTCAAAGGTTTCTCCTGAATGCATTTCACTTTTGCACCATTGTAAAGTCAAATATATGCCCTCACACCACACAGGGAGAAAACTAACTCAGAACTCAAAGAGATTTTTTTTTCAGGATTAAAATATGCATAAAATATTGAGGGGATGTGCATAAGAATGAAGATGGTAGCCTTAAAATTAAATTTAAAAAACATAAGTTCGTTCTTTTTACTTATGTTCCAATGTATACAGAAGACATTATTCTGTCATTTGAGATTTAAAGAGATCTATGAGTTCCTTCATTTTGTCCTCAATCTTGGGGCCAGTAGTAATGATCATGAAAAGGAAATTGTGAAGGGCTTTTTAGATATTTGCTCCAAGAAAAGGAGCTCAGGGAATCATCTTGGAATAAGTTCTGCACGGCTGTAAAGTGGGAGAGAGAGCAACCAGTCAAGAACAACGAGTCAAGCAGATCCTTCCCAAGAAAGCCAAGCAGAAATAGGGCAGGGAAAGCTAAGCAGTGAACAGTGGATCCTCGGCTTTGGGGCACTCGGCATCTACCCCTTACTCCTCCAGTTTCTAGGACTTTAGTCTCAGACTCAGGTGCTTCATTGGTCTCAGTTGTTCTGAGGCCCAGTTCCTTGGACTGAGTAGCTCCTGATCCTGTGGCTCTCCGATCTGCAGACGGCCACTGGGGAACTATCCATCTTCTGATGGTGTAAGTCACCCTAATAAATCCCCTTTCATAATCACACATATGCATACGTAGCTGGTTCTATTCCTCTGGAGAATGCTAATTGCATCTGTACCCAACATTACAGACTTTTCTCTTGTCATTTTCTCCTAAACAATGTAGAATAACCATCGTTTGGCATTGTAGTAAGCATTGTAAGTAATTTACTTTTTAAAATTTTCTAAAAATATTTTATTCATTTATTTAGTTAGTTGTAGTTGGACACAATACCTTTATTTATTTTTATGTGGTGCTGAGCATCGAACCCAGGGCCTTGCCCATGCTACACAAGTGCTCTACTGCTGAGCCACAACCCCAGCCGTATAAGTAATTTAAATATGATTTAAAGTCTACAGGAGGGGGTGCATAGATTACTTGCACACACTCTACCATTTTACATAAGGAGCCTGAGCAGCCGTGGATTTTGGTATCTGTTGGAGGTCCTGACACCAATCCTCAGAGCATTCTAAGGGACAACTCACTATTTTTGAGTTTGAAGGGTGATGAAACAATACACCATTTATTACCGTTTCTATTATGTGCCAAGGACTATCTCATTTGCTTATTTTACCTTTAAAATAAACTTGAAGGATTGCCGTTATCATACCATTTACAGGTTTGAAAGGTAGGCTCTGAGAGGTTCTATAACTTACCCAATGCTCCACAGCTGAGGTGTTTTAGAGCCAGGATTCAAATCCAGTGTTGTGCTTTGGGCCTGCTACTCCACATTAAAGAGTAGTGTACAAAGGCTTTGTCATTTGGCCCTTTAAGTCAAGTGGCACTTCAAAATCACTCTGCTAATGGCAGCAAAAGAGCAGAATACAGACCGCCCCTGAGTCTGGGCATGAGGGAAGAGTCCAAGCACCTCGACATGTTTTCTTTACTTTTTCTCCAATTACCACTGATCAGATCCTCTCTTCTTTCAAAAGAGACCAAAAAAACAAACACACACACACACACACACACACACACACACACAAAAGAAAACTTCTCTGGTAAATAAAGTTAATACAAAAAAAGAAAAAAAGAAAAAAAACACACCTCGTCTTCTTCCTTTACGTTCTAAAACATTCACTGTTGTCTTTGAAACCAGAGTTCAGTAGCCTGTTTTCTGTAAATTGATTTTATGGGAACATGGCCCTACTGATTTGCTTTCTAATGAGTCTGCCTGCTTTCAGGCTACAGTGGCAGAGTACAGAATTTGTACCAGACTGTAAGTTTCAAAGCTTCATATGCTTAACTTCTGGCCTAAGTTCTGAACATAATAATCTATCCTTTAGCCTCCAATACAAAGAAAAACTGCCAGTTCCAGTTTGAAAGGAGCTCAGAATTACTCCAGGCTACCAAAAATAAAAGAGTCAACAAAATTTTTAAAAATACATAGTATGGATCCTTCTCTGATGCTTATGCAGTATAATTGGAAATCGATACTTAAAATGAAGAATCATTCACTATGACTGGGCAACAGAGTAACAAAGGCAAGTCTATTAAGAAGCACAGTCATGGGCCACTTAGTGACGGGGACATATTGTGAGAAATGCATCTTTGGGATATTTCATATTGAGCCAACTTTGTAGAGTGCAGTTTCACGAACTAAGATGATCACAATATGGCAAGACAATATAATCTTACAGGGCTACCAACATATGTGTGATCTGTTGTTGACCCAAACATCATTCTGCTACATATTACTATAAAGAGAAATGTAGGTAATATACAAATCGCAGATACCAGGAGCACCCACTAGCTCTATCACTCAGATTGCTCAAGGAGGATGCTCCCCACAGCACACCAATACTCATACACACAGTCCCCCTAGCTGGGTTACATATTTTCTTGAAGACAGCATTAGAAAACTAGAGTAATGTTTTAAGCACATAAGCACATATAAGAAAAATTTCCAAACATCATTTTAGCAAATCAAATCCAACAGTGGAGTTTATCCTCAAAAAACAAAGTTAATTTAATATTAAAATTTAATCAATGTAATTTACAATCTCAACACTTTAAAAAAGAAAAAAAAAACTAATCATGATTTTTCTTCCAGGTATTTTTTTTTCTTTTTAGATATGCATGATAGTGGAGTATATTTTGACATTAAACATATGTGGAGTATAACTTATTCTAATTAGGATCCCATTCTTGTGGTTGTACGTGATGTGGAGTTATACTGGTTGTGTATTCATATATAAGCAGAGGAAAGTTTTATCTAATTCATTCTACCATCTTTCCTAATCCCAATCCCCCCTCCTTTCACTTTATTTCCCTTTGTTTAATCAAATAAACTCCTAGTCTTCCCCTTTCCATCCTCCACTGTTGTGGGTTAGCATCCACATATTAGAACATTCAACCTTTGTTTTTTGGGGACTGGCTTATTTAACTTAGCATGATAGTCTCCAGTTCCATCCATTTACTGGCAAATGCCATAATTTCATTCTTCTTTAAGGCTGAGTAATATTCCATTGTGCATATATACCACAGTTTCTTTTTCCATTATCTGTTGAAGGGCATCGAGTTTTGTCTATGTGAACTAAACTGCTATAAACATTGATATAGCTGTGCCACTATAGTATGCTGACTTTAAGTCCCTTAGTTATAAACCAAGGAGTGGGATAACTGGGCCAAATGGTGGTTCCATTCAAATTTTCTAAGGAATCTTCATATTGCTTTCCATAGTGGTTGCACCAACTTGGATTCCTATCAGTGATGTATAAATGAACTCTTTTCCCCCACATCCTCACCAACATTTATTGTTATTTGTGTTCTTCATAATTGCCATTCTGAGTGAGATGGAATCTCAGGGTATTCTTAATTTGCATTTCTCTAATTGCTAGAGATATTGAACATTTTTTTCATAACTTTTTGTCAATTTTATTTTCTTCTGTGAATTGCCTGTTCAGTTCTTTTGCCCATTTATTGATTTGGAAAAAAAAAAAAACTTATCATCTCAAGACACAGAAAATGCATTTGAGAAAATGTGACACTGATTTCTGTCAAAAACTGTCAAGAAATTCAGAACTGCATAGCATTCGTGGAAAAACTTATAGCTAACATCATATTTAATGGTGAAAACTGCAAGTTTTCTCTCTAAGGTCAGGAGGAAAGCCAAGATTTCTATGTTCATAATTTCTGTTCAATATGTTTTTAGGGATTCTAGCCAATGCAATTAAGCAAGAAAAAAAAAGAGGCATTCAGATAAAAATTTCATTTGCAGGGAACATGATTATCTATGGAGAGAACTCAACAAAATTTACAAAAGTCTACTAGATCTAGTAAATAAGGTTAGCAAGATATTAGAATAAAAACACCTCCAAAATTGATTACATTTCTATAAACTAATAATCAACAATTAAAATTTAAATATCATTAATAAATATGAAATTATTAACTGATAATCATGAGAAAAGATATGAAAGACATGTACATTGAAAATTCTAAAGTGAATCTGATGGAAATGAAATACCCCTAAATAAATGGAATGGTGTATCAGCTTCATGGTCCAAAAGATAAATAGTTGTTAAGATGCTAATTTCCCTTGGGCTGGGGTTGTAGCTCAGTGGTAGAGTGCTCGCCTCACATATGCAAGACCATGGGTTCAATCCTCAGCAATACATAAAAAAAATAAATAAAATAAAAGGTACTGTATCCATCTGCATTTAAAAAAATGTTAATTTCCCACATGTTGATATGTAGATTCAATGAAATGCAAAGAAGAGCCTCAGTAGAATTTTTTCCTAGAAGTTGACAAATCTCTTCTAAAATATATATGGATAAGTAAACAACCTATAACAATTTTAAGACCTTCTTCAAAAAGAACCAATTGGAGGACTAGCAATACTTGGTTTTGAAACACACAATAAAGTTAAGTAATCAATATAGTATAGTACTGTCATCAAGACTGACAAATAGGTCAATATAACGAAGAGCATAGAGATTATTCCACACACATGAGCAACTGATTCTAGACAATGGTATAAAGGCAGTGGACAAAGAACAGTCTTTTCAGAACAACATGCTGCATCAATTAGACATATTCATGAATAATAAATAAACATGAACTCTAATCCACACCATGCCTCATACGGAGAAATTAGCTAAAAATGGACCATGTGCCTAAGTGTAAAACCTAAAATCATATAATTCCTAAAGTAAAACAGGAGAAAATTTTGTGTCCTTGGTTTAAGTAAATATCTTAGAAATACAGAATTACAATCTATGAAAGAAAAAAAAATCAGACATTACAAAACTTCTATTTTTTTTAAAGACATTGTTTTAAAAAATGAGAAGGCAATCTAGAGACTGGGAGAAAACATTCTGAAAGCATACAGCATCTAAAAAAGTTTGTATCCAAAATATATAAATGACTCAAAACTCAATGAGAAAATAAGCAGCCTTGTAAGAAAATATGCAGAAGATCTAAACAAATATCAGATGAAGATCTCAAAGATGCATAAGAAACAGCACTCATTATCATTAGTCATTAGTGAAAGGTAACTGCAGATCTCCAAAAGATAAGCATGTATTAGCATGACTAAACTTAAAGAGACCAACCCAGAGTTGGCAGCAACGTGCCTGAGCTGGAGATGTCTCACACACTACTGTTGGTATGCAAGATGGTACAACAGGCTGGGAAATCAGTTTGAGGTCTCTTAGAAAGTTGAAGATACATTTGCCATACAACCCAGTCATTCTACTCCTAAGAGAAAAAAGAACACGTGGTCAGCAACTTTTAACAAATGTTTGTAAGAATGGGAACAACTTAAATGCCCACCAACAGTTGAATACATAAACACACACCAAATCATCCCAAATGAAGAAGGTGGGCAATAAAAATTCCCTTCTAAATGATTCCCTGAACACAAAAATTCTAGAGAATACATACTGATATATAGTAACAAGAAATTCAAGCATAGGTTGAGCAGAGGGGTGGGAGGAACAAAATAAAATGTGGTGATTGTTTTGTTTGTGGTGATAGTTCTTGGGTACACACATTTATACCAAAAGTTATCAAATCATACATGCCATCATATGTCAACTAACATTTTTCAAAATGCGGTAAACAAAGTCAAATGTGAAAGATAAAAATAGGGAAAATTTTTGCAATATGAAAGACTGTGATAGATTATAATATTAAATTTCAATGGCTTTAAAAATTAATATAATGGTACTATTTCCAAGAACCTTAAAAATTATCACAATGGACAATTTTCAAAAGGTTAATATAGCTGGTAGAAAGATACTCATCCTTACTTACAGTTACATAAAAGGAAACAGAAAATAGAATATCATATTTTGCCTATTCATTTGGTAAGAGTTTAAAATTTCAATATACACCAGGGTTGGCCCAGGTCTGGGATTAAAAAAAAAAAAAAAAACTCTCTTATGTATTGTTTGAGGGGATCTATGGTATGTTTTATGAGTCATCTGTTTAATGATTTAAGATCACATCTATTAAATTAAAAAGGCATGGACTATAAACACAGGAATTGAAAAGAAATGTTTAATATAAAAAAAGAATAAATCAAACCCTCCAATAAAAACAGCCAGTATGTTAATTAGTGGATGGACTCTTAACTATATCAATATCATGATTTTCAAAAGAAAGATGTTGAGGTGATGGAATAGAAAGGGTATGAAAGGTGTATTATGGAAATGAAAAAGGTATATAGCATTTTATGTACAAATGACTCAATTTGTGAAAGATTGAAAAACTTCCACACACACACATTTCAACCACATATATTTCCTTATGCATCAGAATCTTCAGAAATTGTACACAGAGTTTAACATGGTTAACTTTGGATAAAGATTAATAGTATAATTAATTACTATTATAATAACAGCAGTTTGGGAGGTTGGAGTAGGAGGAGCACATGTTCAACACCTGCATGAGCAATTTAGTGAGGACCTAAGCAAATTAGAGAGACATTGCCTCAAAATAAAATATACAAACAGGGCTGGAGATGTGGCTCAGTGGTTAAGCACCCAGAGTTCAATCCCTGCAATAATAATAATAATAATAATAATAATAATAATAATAATAATAATCATCAGAACACTTCCTTAACTTGATAGATGTGAGTCTGTTGATTTGAGGTGCTAGTCTTGAGATGATCACCTTAAGAATGTTTGCTACTTTAGCTCCTTTCCTTGCAGTGGAAAGAAACATGAATTGCATTTGGCCTGAGCAGAAGGTTCAGTCTACCCTTTATAGTCCATTGGACCTTGGGCAAATGGGAGTTAGAAACTTTATGTCACGGGAGTGTAATAGGATCCTTTTGGGTGGATGAAACCTAGTATTTTGAAATTGTAGGACCAATCCATTTATTTTATTTTTTTTTTTGTAACCAAAGACATTTCACTCATGATTTTGTAGCTGTCACATAGCTGGAGAGAAGTCCTTTTTGGTTGACAGAATTATCACTGTTGACTCAAAGGAGAGATAGTGAGACACTGTTATGCAAATTTGCTCCATCAACAGAGTAGACAGGTCTGTTCCTGGCTGTGTGGGTAACTTGGGATAATGGCTGTGAATTTAATATTTTTTTTCTCTCTTTTGGAAGAGTGCATGTAGTTGTTTAGTCAATATTTATATGTCTTTTTCCAGGTACATATTGATTTTTCTTGCTGAATCACTGAACTCTCAAGGAACAAGAAATCTTCGTTTTTATGAGAAACAATTTATAAGAAAGTAAATGCTAATTATATTCAAAAATACCAGAATGAAATAAATTTTATGCATGCTTGGGATTGAGGGATAGAACTGTTAGTATGATGTAGAAAAGTAATCAGGGTCGAATCATGGCATTTGAAAGGAATGTATCATTAAAAGTTTTCTGACCAAGTCTCCATGAGGTGAATGATGCTGATCTCTTTCAAGTTTGCAACTTCGTTGGTGACCCTTCAGCACGTCATCCAGTCTCGTGATCTGAAAGATAAAATGGTACCAGCTACACACACTTCTTCTCGAAATATATTGGAGATTCTTAACTGAACGTTAAAACGGTGAATTTAGAAACATTATCACTCTGCATTATTCACCAAGAAATGCCTGGATTTTTATTTATTTTTTTAAAGACACTCATGGTTCTCTGCAGGATCGGAGGGAAAAGGGAGCAGTCTGTGTAGAAAGTTTTTCTGGGTTCTGATCTTGGTTAGAATTTTTTCCCCAAACTTAGGGGACACTTTAGAAATGTAACTGACTTCTTGAAATGGCATGGAGAGGATTCCCATAATTTAAGAACAAAGAAAAACCAAGTATAGGCTACAAATCTGAGAACAAATCGAGAAATATATCTCAAGGAAAATCCCCCGAGAGTGACTGCGATCAAGACACTTCACCCACCAGGCAGAAAATCTGACCAGTCCCCTGATAAGAGTCTCCCAGATTGCTGCAGAGGTTAATCCATTCCTGATGCTGCTCTGTGGAAATGGAGATGATTATCCAATGTGTCATGCTGAAGGCACCACTTCTGTAAGCCTCACCAATCACCCACAGCCCCGGCCAGGCAGGCGAGAGGTCCTGGTCAAAATCCCAGATCTTTCCCATCAAGCCTAGAATTTCCCCTGGGTTTGCTGGGAATGTCTTAATTCTTGCTAACTGATGGTAATTTTGACCTGTGAGTTCACAGGAACTGCCCTTTGAATTTCTTTTGGCCTTCATACAATCTATTAAGGCTCTTAAGCTTCTGTGTCCCACATAAAACACTCCTGTTATTTTAAAACAAACTTCTAAGTCAAAAAAAAAAAAATGACAGGGTTAATTATTCTGAAATATGCTGTTTACAGCCCAAACTCCATAAAACAGAATACAAGATTTAATACACCCCATAAGACAGTACTGGTTTTCATTTCTGCACAATCAGGGACAAAAATCTATGTCACTCACTCCCCTATGTGTGCTGGAAATTGTTTCATGTCCCATCTTTCTTTAAATTATACACATCAAGATCATAATGGGACACAGTCTACTTTGTGGCCAAAACCTGCTAGGGTTAGATCATCTATTAAACTCTATTTATTTTTTATGACAAACAAGAAAAATGACAAAGCACTACTACTGAATGCCTGCTAATGAACACCAAATGCCTCTCGAGGCCTTCTTCATATTGCACTCATTTGTTCAGGAGTCCAGTTAACTTCCTCTTTGATGCTCTACCTCCCCCAAATATTCCAAAGAAGCTGGTTTTCATAAGCTACCGGGGACTGAGCTGGTTACCATCTGCCCTCTCGTTCTGGGGTCAAAAGTTTGATGCAATTTTGACAATACAAAGTTTCATGAAAAGGAGAAAATCTCACACACCATTGAATTTGCTTAATGGCCAAATAAGCAAAATGATATCAATTCTAAATTTTAAAAAAGTCACATTTGTATCTAGAAAGAGTTCTAGAAGGATTACAGATGAAAATCTAGAAGAGAAAATAGGGGAAAGACAGAACATCTGGAAGTCTATTTAATCAATAATTCAGCATTTTGGTAGTGTTACAGATTTATAGATGATATATATACATATATATATTTATATTTGTAGGGTTCTTTGAAAATCTTTCTAAATTCTATTTACAATTTTTCTAACCCTATTATATTCTGGAGACCACACCTGGCCCAGCCTGCTCAAGAGCAAATCCCGGAATGCACTGGTGGCACAAACTCACCTAACACACTTCCTGTCCAGTGGCCTTCTGGGATTGAGTCTCCGGACAGAGAAAGTTTCCTGTAGTGTTGGAACTCTTAGAGGGAAAAAAAAAATCAGTGTTCACTGTGCATGATGTCATACACCTGTAATCCCAGGTACTCCGGAAGCTAAGGTAGGAGGATCACAAGTTCAAAGCCAGCCTCAGCAATTTAGTGGCGGTCCTAAGCAACTTAGTGAGACCCTGTCTCAAAATGTAAAAAGGGCCAGGGATGCAGCTCAGGGGTTGAGCACCTCTGGATTCAATCCCCAGTACCAAAAAAAAAAGAAGAAGAAGAAAAAGAAAGAAAGAAAAGAAAAATCAGTTTCTACCTTCTTCATAGCAAATAGTTGCTTAATCCTGGGGCCTTGGCTAAACCCACCCCTACCAATGTGGCAAACTGAGAGGAAATAAAGACTGCTTTTCTTTCAAGAGATTCTGGGAAATGCGTAACATGAAACTTGCATATATATATATTTTTTAAATCAGCTCTTTTGCATTCTACCTATTGACCTGATATTATTGTGTTTATCACCCAGTCTTGGGTTTGCGGTGGTGGTCAATGCCTTTCTCTTTTATTCTTTTTCTCTGTTTTCCTGAGTCTTTAAATAAGGGATGGCAGCCAGTTGACATTTTGAACAGGAAATCTGGACGGCTCTTTTAACTGTTTCACACTGATTTCATTTAAAAGTCTTTGTATTACTAGTAGGTCCTTTGATGCTGGGACTCTAAAAAACATGGTGCAGTTTATTTTTTGCAGGTGGCAAGTGGATTATGAGATATGAAGTGCAGAGAAGGCAAAAATCCAGAGTTCCTAGAGAAAAAGTGGTGTGCAGAAATGTTCTGACACTAACTGAAAGTATGAGAAAATGCATGTGTGTGCGTGAGTGTGTGTGTGTGTGTGTGTGGTGGGGAGAGTATAAAGAAAACAAAGTGCTCCCATAGGCTTGGAATATTCTGGCTTTTAGTTAATACTCAGGAAGTGACCTTTTCCCATCTGCTTTATGTATGCAGCATAAATCTGTTAAAATAATTCCTCTGCTGAAGTCTCTCATGCATTGCTGATTGTGGCCACCTCTCTTCCCGTCCACTGCTCACACAAGGTGAGATGGAGATAAATAATATCTTAGAAGTACAGATGGAGGCTCCCGGTCATAACTTGCTCATGTGACATTGCTTGCTCACATGGAAGACAGTTTAATTGAGCCAGATCTTGTCTTCATTTGAATTCACCACATTCAAGAACATTAGGGAATTTTTTCAACTTTGAGGAGGATAATTGGAGGATAATTGGTATGCTAGATCAACTATAGGATGTCCAAGTAAATTTGAATTTCAGGAAAGAAATGAGTAACCTTTTAGAATAAGTATTTCCCAAATATCACATGGGATGTAATTGTACCAATATAATTATTCATGGTTTATCTGAAATGCAAATCTAGGTAGGTATCCTGAATTTTTGATGGTATTGTGGTTGCTATACCTGACATGAATTCCAGGAGTATTTAACTATAATACAAACTCTTCATGAAGTCTCCATTAGTATTGGTGTCATATTACCACTGGGAACCTATTGACAATCTCTATTTTTGTTAGAAAAGAAGATTAAGGTGTTTAGACTACATCAAAAATCAGAATTATTTTATCATTTAAACTATTTCTAGTCATACTCCAGTTCACTAAAGTTGGGAATCTAATCTGTTACTATATTAATCCCATAAACTCAGGCAAGTCCAACAAAGTCCAATAGAAAGATCAACTGACTGTCCTTTAAAAAATGTCACTAAAGTTATTCATGTAGGTTGCCATCACATTCCATGAAATATCAGAAAGACAATTCTTGGATTTCTAGCACTGGTGACACATAATTAGAGTCTTTTATTTCAATTGTTATACATATATATTTTTTTTTCTGGAGCAGAAAGTCAAATTAGATCTCATTTGTAGGTTGAACATCCCTAAACTGAAAACCTGAAATCTTGAGAAATCTGAAACTTTTTGAGCACCAAAATGACACTGCAAATAGAAAATTCCACATCTGACCACAGAGGATAGCTTTCAGTCAAATTGCGGGCATATTGAAAATATTGCATAAAATTACCTTCAGGCAATGTGTACAAAGTGTATATGGGACATAAATGGATTCCATGTTTAGATTCTTTCCCATCCTCAAGATCACTCATTATATGCATGCACATATACTAAACTCTGAAAAAATCTGAAATCCTAAAACACTTCTGGTCGTAAGGATTTTGGATAAGGAGTACTTAACCTGCATATGTAAAATTCCCTCTGGCAGCAATTGCATAGCCATAATTTAACCTATCCTGGTGCATGATTTATACATTTATTTTTCAGTCCAATTGATAAAGTTTCAAGAAGTTTCCCTGTAGATGTCAGTTCCCTCAAACAGATAGAAAATGAATACAAGCTTTTTCAATTTAAATATGAAGACTGAGTGATCATTTTTACAAAGACTTGATCAAGAAAAAAAAATCAGGGTTTCTTTCTGGGCAGCTGTCACCTAGCTGTCAGTCATCTAGAACCACAGTGACAGGGCAGGCTGGGTGCCCACAGGACACTCAGAGTTACACTCCATTCTGGCTTAGTCCCCTTGTGGGTAAATGAGGTATCCAGACACTGCCTGGGAGAAGAATGTAGAACGAGGACCAAGTTGTCCCTGAGTTGGGAGACATCTATGAAACTTGTGGCCAGAGGTGTCAAGTTTCTCTTCCAAAGTCAGTGTTTGTTTCAAAGTTCAATGGTAATGACCTCAGTGAGTTCTCCTACCCCTGGGACATGAACACATAGTATTTATTTGGATAGCTTTTCTCTCTGCACAGGTAGACCAGATAGGAATGTTTGCAGTGAATATAACTCTGTGCTAAAAAAGGAATGGTGTCTTGATTTGCAGGGATGGAAAAACCTCTTACAGCCTCCTAAATTGGAAGTAATGATGATTTAGGCAAGCCTCAAAAGAGATTCCAATAAAGACATTCTATGGCAGTTCAGCAGTAATGTCAAGGCCAAGAACACACACACAAAAAGCATCTGTTGGGCTGAACCACAACCCTTCAGTAGTTCATTCTTGAGATCTGTCTCCTTTATTTTCCAGTTTCCTGATCCTTGGCTCCTGACTCTAAAGCTTAAAGAAGTATGAACCTTGACCATCGTTGTACGTGGTAAAACTAGGAGTCAAATCCAAGGCCGCCTGTTCGTAAATTCTAGCTCCTCACTGGGTACTACTAATATAAAACTATTCTGTATTCCAAGGCAGTCACATTTTTGTGTGAATTTGAGTTTGGCAAATTTGTCAGAGTGCAGTACAAAATATTAAGTTTTTTTTTTTTACTTCCTGCCAAATAAAATGTTCAGATTCTGTATTTTTACAAATAAAATGCAAGCTTTCAAAACTGACTGACAGACTCAATTGTAAGAAATGTTTATACCATTGCTATAGGAAAGTGTAACTTCCCCCCACACACATATACACAGTGTCAGTATCCTCCAAAGCATGCTGAAATTGATAAAACATCAGTACTCTGGAGCAATTTTGACAATCATTATGTTGATATCTGAATATGCATGATTATTAAAATTCATTATTGGATGAGCAGTGTTATTACTATGAAATCCTTAAAAAAAAAAAGGTCTCCTTCAATGAGTTCATCAGAACATTTCCTATGCTATCATTCTAGAGCCACTGCTAAAAGTGGTACCTGGAAATCACTACTTTGAGAAACATGGTCGACGTGATGAAAATACTCCAAAGTAGGTCAAGTGACCAAAAAGTGCTGTGCTGGTGATTTTGGAGAGAACATGAAGAGAAACATTAGAGACATTGCTGAGAAAGTAAAAAGCAATCCTGAAGAAAAAAATATGTAGCAACCATTCTAAAGGTCTATGGTCTCCCAATTTGCTATGCCCCTTCACTCCATTTTTACATTTGTTCCTCAGGGAAAGTTAAACTTGAATTATGCTAGTTTTTCTGGAAAAGACCTCATGCCCAGAAGGCAACCATCCTGCGTTTTTCATTTAGTACCTGACAATATTTTGCTTTCTTTCCCAGCTGTTCCAGAGTGCTGTGGTTTAACCACTAGAATGGGATTTGCAAGAGGATAAAGGCTTGTGAGACCCAAAACTTCATGTTGTGTTTACCTTGAACAGAAGCTTGCATCTGTTAAATTATTGATGAGGAAACATATGAAGACAGTTTTTCTTCAGTTTCCAAGGGGATTAGTTCTAGGACCCTGCATGGATAACAAAGTCAGGGATACTCAGGACCCTTATTTAAATTGGTATAGTATTTGTGTATACTCTACACACATCTTCCTGTATACCTTCTCCTCTCTGCATTGCTCGTAATGCCTAGTACACTGTAAATAATATGCAAATCGTTTTATTGCATTGATTAGGGAATAATGACAAGGGAGAAGTCTGTATAATGTTTTGTATAGGTGCAATTTTTTAAAAAATATATTTTTCAGACTGTGGTTGATTGGCTTCAGGAACTCAGAACCTACAGGTATGAGGAAAACTGTCTGTCTACCACCTAAGATTCCCTAAAAGTTTATTCTCCAACACTTCCTCTAGATCATTTACAACAATGTTCTTCCCTTAGAAAGATTCTGACTCTTCTTCATTCAAGAGATTGACAATTTACCCCTAGTTGTGCCTGTCATAGAACAAATAATCCAACCATCTTAAAAAAAAAAAAAAAAAAAAAAAAAACCTTTAGTAACTCAAAACAAAGAAATAAAGGCTTTGGCACAAATTGTTTCAAAGGCATCCAACTCTGCTCCTATGTGATGATTTATTTTGATGCACATCTTTATTGAGAGTGGATATATGAAAAATAGCTTTTTGAACCACATCCTTTTGTTCAATGTAGAATGATGATAAGTGGTTAGTTACATCACACAGAGTCCTATTAAACCCCAGAATAAATCCCTGTCCCATGCAGATGTCAACAACAGCTTCTCTTGAACAACTGACTTTCTTTCACCTCTTTGGAACTGCAAATTGTATCATTGGCAATTTTTCATCTTGCCCATGTGCATGTTGCCTGCCAGAAAACTTGGACTTTAAATTTGTGAACCCAGGAAATAAGGTTTTACCTTAATTTCTAGGCATTTTTTTTTTTGGTCCCCAACCTTCCCTCCCCGCCCTTGCTTTCTGGTTTACTATGCCTTGCTTTTGATTTAAACTTCTTTTGGAACAAGGCACGGTCTCAAATAGAATCAAAATACATAATGTTAAAATCTATCAAAGTCACTCATTTTCTTTAACCCCTTTGAAGGGATGAATTCAGGTGTGTAACATGTTTTCAAAAATACCTGCATTTAAAAAAAAAAAAAAAAACGCATTATGTAGCTTTTTCTAGGCTAGCTGTTATTTTGTTCGATTTTTAGTGACTCTAACTTTTTTGGTTAGAGGTGGCACTGTCTTATCGGGAGGAATTGGTGAGTCACTGCTCTGTAGTGCCATCGGTGCTCATTTATGGATTGGGGAATGGATGAAGGTAGGGCTTAGGTCACTGTGTTCACCTCTATAGCTCAGTGGCTATATGTATGCCAATTTCAATGAGCCCTCATGTGAATGCCATCTGATAGTTACCTGCTGCACCTATATGTGCCTGGACAGTTTCATCCTGTGTATTTTTTATTAACTGGTCCAGTAACCCTGATCTGTTGGGCATCAGCTAGCAAAATGTAAATCACAGAGAATACAGACGCTAGATTCACATTGGCATGCGTATCTCAAATCTGTCACTTACCAGCTACGTGACTTTGTCTTTTCACTTCTCTGTGCCTCAGTTTCCCCATCCATACCATGAGATTAACAACAGGAAGTTGTGGGGATTAAATGAGGTAATGTATATAAAAATACTTAATGCAGTGCCTGGGGTACAGCCAGTCGTTGCTTAAAGTATTCTGTTGTGTCCTGGCCGCTGTTTGTAGCTTCTCCAGAGTCCTGTGATTGCATGACATCCATTTAACCAGCTCTTGAGCCTCTAGCTGACCTCGCCCTTTCTGTGAATATAAAGAGTCTATTATTTTTAGCCTTGGAATCCCTTACCAATACTCTCTTAAATTCTCTTTTTTTTTTCTGTTTTTTGGGCATGTCTAATTTCTAGTGTATGCCTTCCTGTTTTCCTTACTTAGACTGTCTTTCCATTTTTGAAAAATGGCAGAAGAAAAACCTATTTTGCTTTGCCAGTTGACCATGAAGGGTTGTATGTGTGCCTTTGTTGGTTTCCTTAAAGTGCCAGGTCTTTTAGTTCCTTGGCATGCATTTATCCTGGACTTTGAGCAAGCTATTCTAAAATAGTCACCAGGCTGTCTTAGCTTTTAAACTCTTCCTTTCAGTTTCTCTCCTAACAAATGTTCCCACTTGGCCATTAAAGCTCTTTTCATGAATAATAACATGAGGCATTTCTTTCGGTTTTTCCTTCTCCCTCTGGAAAGGAAAAAAATCGCCCTGACAACTGCTCATTGGTGTTTCACCCCCAATTCCTTCCTGCAGAGAGGCTCCCAGTTAGGACTCAGGGCCAAGTTGCATGCATTTCCTTCCATCTGGACTATTCTACAAAACTGCCTTCTCGAAACCTTTACCTCTACTTGTCTCTTGATAGGTTTTCCTGCCAGCCTAGTTGGATTATTATTTTTTTATGCACACAACAAACACTAGATAAGTTTCTTTGGGGTGTCAAATTCTCTGTTAAGAGCATAATACCTGACTAAAAGGTATTGTCTGCCTGGTGAAGATTCATATAATGATGAAGGTAAATGAGCATATGGATGCATTTAGCTGAGGTGCTTCACCCAGTCAAGTTGCTTTAGGAGAAGCTTTGCTAAAAGGGTGATATGTTAGCTTGGATAAATGAAAGTAAGATCATTAATATGTTCTTCTTTTCCTATCTGTATCCCTTTAATGAGAGGAAGTACATTAGCCAACTCTTTCAAGAAGCTTGGCTCTGCAAGTTTCGAAAGAATTAGACTGAGGAGAGAAAGAGGTCCAACACAAGAGGGAACGAATCAAGCAAAATTAGGAGAGGCATCGAGGAACTCCCAAACAGGATTTTAGCTAAGAAATAGTGTTGTGACCATGGGGGAAGAGTTGAAGGGGAGGAAGGAGAGGTGCTTATGGCAAGAACAGAGATGGTGGCCACCAGAACTGGGGAGATCAAATAACCATTAGGTAGATTGCCAACCAGGATGCTGAAGTTATTGGAGTGTTGCAGCCCGGCTGGCTGGGCAAAATAACCGGGGGGTGACGAACGACTTGTGTAGATTGATACAGCAGGAGAGGGAGCCGTTTATTGCAGGACAGGAGCAGTATTTATACATTCCACACAGCTTATCTAATTAGCATAAACTAGATACATCAGTCAACCAATAAGGAATCTCCACACTTAATGGCTCGCTTTTGTTACTTCACAAACCACTCCCTCTGGCATTTTGCCAGGCACCATCCAGACTTGTTTACAGACTCTAACATTTTCCAGGTGCCATCCTGACTTGTTTACAGACTCTAACAATTCCCCCTTTTGTTTAATTTAAATAACGACCATTGCGGTTTTTACACAAACACCATAAATAATCTGCTACAAGCAGAAGGGGAGGATACAAAATGTCACAATACCAAGCCAATTGATGGCTCCATGCAAGAAGCTCTTGGAAAAATTATACCAGCAATGACACCATTTGCAAAGATACAGAGTTACAATTTGTTGTAGATTACAGTTTGTTGTCTCAATCCAGGTAAAGCAGTGTCTCAATAGATTAACTCACAGTCCAGGTAAGTTCTGCAGGCAGCTAGCTTAAATCACAATCCAGGTAAGTTCTGCAAGCAGCTAGCTTAAATCACAGTCCAGGTAAGTTCTGCAGGCAGCTAGCTTAATCCGAAGTCTCCTCCGGTTCTCAGTAACACTGGAAATTCTTCCACCTTGGTCTTTACCGGCACTGGGATGAAGGCAGGAACTCCGGATGGCTAAAGAAAATCCTGTAGCATTCTACTAAGAAAACAACCTTCTGAACAATTTAGTACATTATCTCAAGGTTTTTTTTGCATTTGAAATAAGCATTAATAGTGCTCATTACTCATCAGCTTCCAGGTGTGGGAGAACCATTGTAGCTTAGTTATTGGCATTGAAAATGACCAAACATCAGGAACACCAGTAGCGTCTTCTGCCAGCTATAGCGTCTTGGGCAGCCCCAGATGGCCCTGGGGAGTGTCCCGGACTCAAACTGCCACCAGGCCCAGCTCCCCGGGCTGGGGGCGGGGAATTGCCGGCTGCCACTGCTTAGAAAGCCCTTGCTGCGCTGTGACCAGCTCGGGCATGTAGCAGCTGCGGCGCCGATTCACGCACCCTCTGGTAACGAAAAGTATTCAGTAATAGCCTTTTGCTGCAACTTTTTTCCTGATAATCCTTCTTCTTCTGAACTTTCTTTTTCTTTCTGACTAGAGTTCCTGGGCTTCCATCAACACATGCCCTAACTATTCTTGGTTCCACTGGGGTGCTTCCTTCCCTTAGTAATTTACTTCTCACCCCTTCCATATTTTCATCATAAAGACAATACAATACACTGAGACAAAACAAGACACAAACATACTGTATCAATCTTCTCCATCTTCTTAAAATGGCCATTTTTCCTCTCGCCCTATCTGTCTAGGGACTAGCAGATTTGCTCACGTCCTATCTATGGACGGGCAGCTTTTTTTTTTTTTCCGTCACTTACCCCCGAGTGTCCTGGGGCTCCCCATAACGGGCCACCATCTGTCGCAGCCCGGCTGGCTGGGCAAAATAACCGGGGGGGTGACGAACGACTTGTATAGATTGATATAGCAGGAGAGGGAGCCGTTTATTGTAGGAGAACAGAGGTATTTATACATTCCACACAGCTTATCTTGATTAGCATAAACTAGATACATCAGTCAACCAATAAGGAATCTCCACACTTAATGGCTCGCTGGTGTTACTTCACAAGCCACTCCCTCTGGCATTTTGCCAGGCACCATCCAGACTTGTTTACAGACTCTAACATTGGAGATCATTGCAGAACTGGCCGTGGGGGAAGTCGGTAAGTCTTGAACCAAGGATTTCAGTAACTGAGGAAAACGGACCTGTAGAGACCATACATTTAAGAAACAGTAGAGAACAGCATAATAATATCCTGGGAGCCAGAGTCTGAGAAACCTGGTTTAATGTCCAGCTCTGTCACTTCCTGAGTGACCTCATACAATTCACCTTACTGTTCTCTAGGTTATATTCTCCTCCCCTTTGAGTGGGGAGTCATCATAATATACCTACCTCCTAGAATCAATTATGTGGGAATAATGGCACACACAGAATCCTGAAGACAGCAAGACTTCAAAGTGAGGATCCAAGTGAATGGCAAATTATCACAGAAAGTATCTAGGACAAAATGCAAAAATAAGAATTGACGTATGGCTATTAAACCCCTTACCAACATGGAAAGAGTAAAAAGTATCAGCTGTTGGTTATAAAGAGAAATAGTTGCTGAGTGACCATCTCCAGGAGTGATGCTTAAAGTCCCTCCCAACCTCTCTTAATAAAGGAGGGGAGGTGGCTTCTTAATGACTTAGGGAGCACCTGGGGTATGGGATAACATGCATTAGGGCCTCAATTCCTCCTGAGAAGCCGAAAGGGCTAACTGCTGATGGGCTGCCCCAGGAGGGACCTGTGTACAGATGAGGTTCAGCTGCACTTCTGGAGTTGGTCAGAGCAAAAAATGGGTTGGCATTCCCTATGGGCCAGATGTGACCACACCAAAGGGCCGCTGTGTGGCTGTACTGTGTCCTGTCCAATTAGACATGTCAGACAGGCATGGCACCTGGGGAAACAGGACCTAGAGAAGGAATTCTAGATTTCTAGAGACTGCAGGAGAAGCAGGCCACAGTCAATTAGATGGCAGGAGTGAGAAGCCCCTTATGAACAGGATGCCCTCTGTGGCAGGTTTGCGGGAGCTGAGGAAGGGCACGCCACTGTGACTTTGAATAAAGATGGAAGCTCTGTACATTGTATCAGACTGGACAGTCTGGTTTCTGAATTCAAACCGTGCCTGGTAGTTTAATGTGATGAAGTCTTTGTATTCCTTTGTAATGACCAGAAAATTTAGGGGACGAGCACTAGGTGTGTTCACTGATTGTGAATGGAAATGACCCCCCATGGCCAATAAACCATACAAGACAGTGAGAGAGAAAAATGTTTCTTTTAAACACCTGAGGTCTACATTCCATATCATATTACACCATCATTATAAAATAATAGGAATGAGGATGAGCAAAAGAAAACTAGTTATAGTTGTTTCACTTGAGTCAGAAAAAAAAACAGTTTTCTTAAAAAATCTATTTGTTCTAATTAGTTACACATGACAGTAGAATGCATTTTGGCACATCATACATAAATGGAGTACAACTTCTCACTCTTCAAGTTGTATACAATGTAGAATCACCACGGACCTGTAATTTTAGATGCACATAGGGTAATAATGTCCGATTCATTCTTTTATCCTTCCTAATTCCAAACCCTCTACCCTCCCTTCATTGTCCTCTGTCTCACACAAAGTACCTCTGTTCTTCCTTAGCCTCCATGTCCTTAATATGATTTAGCAGCACATATCAAAGAAAAATTCAGCCTTTGTTTTTTTGGGGATTGGATTATTTCACTTAGCATGATATGCTCCAGCACCATTCATTTACTTGCAAATGCTATAATTTCATTCTTTTTAAGGATGAGTAATATTCCATTGTACATATATACCACAGTTTCTTTATCCATCATCTGTTGAAGGACATCTAGTTTGGGCTGTGAATTGAGGCACAATCAATATTGATGTGGCTGCATCACTGTAGTATGCTGATTTTAAGTCCTTTGGGTATAAACCAAGGAGTAGAATAGCTGGATCAAATTGGTGGTTCCATTCCAAGTTTTCTGAGGAATCTCCATACTGCTTTCCACAATGGTTGCAACAATTTGCAGTTCTACCAGCAATGTTTGAGTTTACTTTTTTCCCCACTTGCCAACATTTATTATTGTTTGTATTCTTGATAATTGGCATTCTAACTGGAGTGAGATGAAATCTTAGAGAAGTCTTGATATGCATTTCTGTAAATACTAGAGATGATGAACATTTTTTCATATATTTGTTGATTGATCATAGTTCTTCTTCTGTGATGTGTTTGTTCATTTCCTTAGCCCATTTGTTGGTTGAATTACTATTATTATTATTATTATTATTATTATTATTATTATTATTATTATTATTATCATTAAGTTTTTAAGTTCTTTATGTATCCTAGAGATTAATGTTCTATCTATGATTCAGGAGGGAAGGATCTTCTCCCATTCTGTAGGCTCTCTCTTCATGATATTGATTGTTTTCTTTGCTGAGAAGAAGCTTTTTAGTTTGAATCCATCCTGTTTATTGATTCTTGATTTTGCTTCTTGTGCTTTAGAAGTCTTAAGAAAGTCAGTTCCAAAGCTGAAGTGGTGGAGATTTGGACCTACTTTTTGTTTTACTAGGCACAGCATCTCTGTTCTAGTTCCTAAGTGTTTGATCCACTTTGAGTTTTGTGAAGGGTGAGAGTTTTGTTAATTTCATTTTGCTACATACGGATTTCTAGTCTTCCTGGCACCATTTGTTGAAGAGGCTGTCTTTTCTCAAATGTATGTTTGGGCACTATTGTCTAGTATGCGATAACAGTTTTTTTTGTGTGGATTTGTCTCTGTGTCTTCTATTCTGTAACATTGGTCTGTTTCACTGCCAAAACCATGCTGTTTTTGTTACTATGGCTCTGTAGTATAGTTTAAGATTTGGTATTGTGAAGCCTCCTGCTTCACTCTTCTTGCTAAAGATTGCTTTGGCTATTCTGGGTCTCTTATTCTTTCAAATAAATTTCATGATTGCCTTTTCTGGTTCTATGAAGAATATCATTGGGATTTTAATAGGGATTATATTAAATCTGTGTAATGTATTTAGTAGTGTAGCCATTTGGCAATATTAATTCTGCCTATGCAAGAGCATGGGAGATCTTTGCATCTTCTAAGGTCTTTTTCAATTTCTTTCTTTCGTGTTCTACAGAGGATTTTCACCTCTTTGGTTAGGTTGGTTCCCAAGTTTTGTTTTTCTTTTTGGTTTTTGAGGCTATTGTGAATGGGGTTGTTTTCCTAATTTCTCTTGCAGTGGATTCATCACTAAAGTATAGGAACATGTTTGATTTTATATTCTGCTATGTGCTGAATTCATTTATTAGTTCCAGAAGTTTTGGGGTGGATTTTTTTTTGATTTTCTAAATTTAGAATCATGTTGTCACAAATAGTGGTAGTATAAGTTTTTTCTTTTCCTATTTTTATCCTTTAGTTTCTTTCATCTGTCTAATTACTCTGGCTAGAGTTTCAAGGATGATGTTGAATAGAAGTGGTGAAAGAGGGCATCCCTGTCTTGTTCCAGTTTTTAGAAGGAATGTTTTCATTTTTTCCTCCATTTTAAATGATGTTCACCTTGGGTTTAGCTTATTTAGCTCTTATAAACGTTGAGTTATGTTCTTACTACCTCTAGTTTTTCTAGTGTTTTGAACATGAAAATATTTTGTCAAATGCTTTTTCCTGCATCTATTGAAATGATCATATGATTCTTTTAAAAAGTCTATTGATGTGATTAATTATTCTTATTTACTTCCATATGTTGAACCAACATTACATCTTTGGGATGAACCCCACTTGATCATGGCACACTCTTAAACATGTTTTTCTATGCAATTTACCAGCATTTTTATTGACATTTTTTTGCATCCATCTTCATCAGGAATATTGGTCTGAAGTTTTCTTTTCTCAATGTATCTTTGTCTGGTTTTGGTATCAGTGTGATACTAGCCTCTTAGAATGAGTTTGGAACGGTTCCCTCCTTTTCTATTTCACAGAATACTTTGAAGAGGAGTGGTGTTAATTCTTCTTTGAGGGTCTTGTAAAACTTGGCTGAGAATTCATCTGGTCCTGGGTATTATCCTGGTTGGTAGGCTTTTGATGGTGTCTTCAATTTCATTGCTTGAAATTGATCTGTTTAAATTGTGTGTGTCCCCCTGATTCATTTTGGATAAACATGTCTCTAGAAATTTGTCAATGTCTTCAAGGTTTTCTATTTTCTTAGAGTATAAATTTTCAAGATAATTTCTAATTATCTTCTGTATTTCAGCAATGTCCATCATAATATTTCCTTTTTCAACATAAATTTTAGTAATTTGAGTTTTCTCTCTCATGGTTAAGGGTTTATCAATTTTATTTGTTTTTTTTTAAAAACCCAACTTTTGGTTTTTGTCAATTTTTAAAGTTGTTTCTTTTGTTTCAATTTCATTGATTTCAGCTCTGATTTTAATTATTTCCTGTCTTCTGCTGCTTTTGATGTTGACTGTTGTTCTTTTTCTAGGATTTTGAGGTAGAATATAGGTAATTAATTCATTGACTTTCTCTTCTTTTAATGAATGAACTCAATGCAATGAACTTCCTTATAGTAGGGCCTTCAGAGTGTCCCAGAGATTTTGATGTTGTATCATTGTCTCATTTACCTCTTAGTATTTTTAATTTCATCCCCATATTTCTTTTTCTGTATCATTCAATAGTGTATTAATCATTTAATAGTGTATTAATTAGTGTCCAGTTGTTAGAGTAGCTTCTATTTTTTATTTTATTATTGATTTCTTATTTCATTCCATTATGATCTGATAGAATGCAGAGTACTATCTCTTTTTTGTGTGTGTGTTTTCTAAGAATTGCTTTGTGGCATAAGATATAGTCTATTTTAGAGAAGGAGCCATTTGCTGCTGAAAAAAAAAGTGTATTCACTCATTGATGGATGAAACATTCTATATTATATATGTATTTTAAGTCTAAATTATTGATTGCATTATATAGTTCTATGTTTTCTTTGCCTAGTTTTTTCTTGGAAGATTTATTCGGTAGTGAAAGAGGTGTGTTAAAGTCACCCAGTATTATTGTGTTGTGGTCTTTTTGATTCTTGAAATTGAGAAAGGTTTGTTTGATGTACATAGATGCTCCATTGTTTGGGGCACAAATATTTATGATTGTTATGTGCTGCTGATGTATAAGTCCCTGAAGCAGTACAAAATGTCCTTCTTTGTCCTTTCTGATAAACTTTGGATAGAAGTCCACTTTATCTGATATGAGGATAGAAACCCCTGCATGTTTACACAGTTCACACAAGCAATGTGGTTTTTTTTCCATACTTTTACCTTCAGTTGGTGGATGTCTTTTCCTAAAAGGTGAGTCTCTTGAAGACAGCGTATTGTTGGGTCTTGTTTGTTAATCCAGTTTGCCAGTCTATGTCTTTTGAATGATGAATTTAGGACCTTAATATTCAAGGTTATTATTGAGAGATGATTTGTAGTCCTAGGCATTTTGGTTTATTTCTGGTTTTAATTTGACTTAGTTTCTCCTTTGATTGACTCTCCCTTTAATGTAGTTCCTCCTTTTTTGAGTTTTCACTTTTTATTTTTTTATTTCATCCTCTTGGAATATTTTGTGGAGAATGTTCTCTAGTGCAGGATTTCTAGTTGAGAATTATTCTAACTTTTGTCCATCATGGAAAGTTTTTATTTCATCTTCAAATATGAAACTTAATTATATAAAATTCTTAGTTGGGTATAAAATTCTTAGTTGGCATCCATTTTCTTTCAGAGCTTCATATATTTTGTTCCAACACCTTTTAACATTGAGGAACTGGGTCAAGAAATCATCTGAGGTCTGAAGTTGTTTTCCCCTATACGTAATCTGATATTTTTCTCTCACAGCCTTTAAAATTCTATCCTTATTCTGCATGTTAGTCATTCTCATTATAATGTGCCTTGGTGTGGGTCTGCTCTAATTTACATTTGGTGATCTGTAAGCCTCTTTATTTTGGGGTTGGGGTAACCAAGAATTGAACTCAGGGGCACTCAACCACTGAGCCACATCCCCATTTTGTATTTTATTTAGAGACAGGGTCTTACTGAGTTGCTTAGTGCCTCATTGTGCTGAGGCTGACTTTGATCATGATCCTCCTGCCTCAGTTTACATAGCTGCTGGGATTATAGGCATGTGCCATTGCAGATTTTCCATTACATTCTTCAGGTTTGGGAAATTTTCTGATATGTCCATTCCTTTGGTTTGTATCTCCACTCTTTCTCTATTCCAATAAATTTTAAACTTACTCTTTTCATGTTATCCCATAATTTTGGAAGTTCTAATTCATGGTTTCTTACCATATTCTCTGTGTGGTCATCTTTATTTTCAAGATTATTTATTTTGTCTTCATTGCCTGAGATTCTGTCATCCAAGTGGTCTAGTCTGCTGGTGAGAGTTTCCATTGAATTTTTAATTTGGCTTATTGATTCCTTAATTTTGTGGATTTATGTTTAATATCTTTTTGGGATCTCTGTCTCTTTACTGAAGTGATTTTTCACCTCCTGAAATTTATCTCTAATTTCACTCCTTACATCACCCTCTATCGCATAGATCGGTTTACCTACATACATTCTAAACTCCTTCTGTGACATTCCTTTTATTGTGTTGTCAATGGACTTTTAAATTTTATTTTTTAGTTATAGATGGACAGAATATCTTTATTTTATTTTTATGCAGTGCTGGGGATCAAACCCAGTGCCTCACGCCTAGTAGATGAGTGTTCTACCTCTGAGCCAGAACCTAGCCCTCAATGGATTCTCTTATTAAAATATCTTGATTTGTTTGCAGTGCTGTATTCCCTTGTTTTTCCATGTTGCTGTGTGTTTTCCCATCTAGCCGGGTGGATCTGAGGCAGCACAGTTTCTACCCCGTAGACTTGGAGTGTCCCTGAAGGTTTCCAATACTTCACCTTTAGGGGGGAGACCAATATTAACAGCACCTAATGCAAACAATATACAGCCTTAAATTGAATAGCTTCCATTAAGACATCTACAGTTTTGTCACAATAGACAGAAATGATGTGTTCACCCATTGTCTACAATATAAACAGTAAATTTGCAAAAGGAGTTTACAGTTTTTAATGGTGGATAAAGAGAGAACAGAAGTGGTGTAGGATGTGAGGTTTCTGAGGAAAGAGAAGAGAAGAGAGAATTAAAAAATATTATAGAAAGAGTGAAAGAGGAACTAATAGAGCTTGCCTGTTAGGAGGAGAGAAGAGAGAAAGCAAATCCAGGAAAACAGATAAGTGAGAGGGAAAATATATATATATATATATATATATATATATATATATATATATATATATGAAAAAATAATAAAAATACAAATGAAAAAATTAAGAATAAAAGAATATACAACAAACCTGTTATATATTATTCACAGATCCCAGCCCTCAAGGAACTGATGCATGAAAAATACTTAGTTTTAAAAACAGTAGAGATGTGAGAGGGTGGGGAGAAGGATCTCGATGGAAAATGGAACAGTTCCAGCTTCCCTTCTCAGCCAGTACGTGGGGTTGTCTGGAGTTTGATGGTAGCTCTACCCTCAGGATGGTGAGGGTTTTGGGGGTGGGAGGGTTAGACTTAGAGGCAGAACTCCTGTAGCTGGGGTACAGCAATTGCTGGTCCAGTTTGGAAGACTATACCCCAGGGTTCTCTTTTGTATTCCACTTATGTGATATAGGAGCCTGATCTTAGACCCTTACTTCACCTGCAGACCTCACAATTCTGGGTCTCTGATTTAATCTCCAAAATCTCTCCTGCCCCCACCCTTTTGAATTCCTGGTTGGGCACCTCTCTCCCTCTCTCCCTGGCAGTCCTGAGGGCTGGGCACTGGGACCATGGTGCCTGTCATGGAGAACTTTTCTATATCAGGTGTATTGGCTGTGTAGCATCATATGATGGGCCAGGTTGGGGGCTAGGGAGAGGTTGGGAGTCTGGGGATTGGGGAGCCAGAGGTCCCTGTTGGGTGCCCCATAGATACCAAACCTTACAGGACCCAGGGATCAGTGGATGTGACTGGGGAGAGATTCAGAGACCCTGTCCATCCCTGCACGTTGCAAGACTCTTGGAGCTGAGGTGAGCCCTACTTTCTCTAGCCTCTCCAACCTGTGTTCCCCTGGGCAAAATGTTCCTAGATTCTGACTTTCCACTGGATTGCTAGGCTCAGACAGGCTCACGCAGACCTAGCTGCAAACTCACAGATCTGGGTTCCAGTTTTGTAGGCTCTGCCAAGCTGCAGACCACAAGGGCTCGTAGATCGCAGACAATCCATAAACTCCATAGAGAGTTTCCTCCTTCCTTTTTTATATATGTCCAACTAATGAGTCAAGCAGTCCATGATTCAGCTAGGAAAAACTGCCCTTCCAGTCTTAGGATTTCTCACTCTAAGTCTCAGGGAGGAGTAGTATTCCCACTGTTCAAGTTCTGCACAGCTGAGCTAAGAGAAAGGCCACGTTGCACTATTCTACCATCTTTTTCTCCCCTTACAAAGAGTTTTAACTGAAGTAGAATTTACTAAGTTCTAAAAGCAGCTGATGAGTGAGGAAAGGCAAGTCTTCCCTTTGACCCTGAGATAACTGAACTGGGAGCAAATTGTAGCCCTTTCAGAGAGGAGCCATGGAGGGCCACATTGCCACCAAGCACTGAAAAGGAGCAAGCTATGTGACAAAGCTGAGTGTATAAGGCATCTACGTATCTGGAATGGGTGACCCAGTTGGAGAAAGGTGAAGTCAGGGCAGGGAACATAGAATGCAGTGTGGACACAAGAGAAAGAAGAGAACAGATCAACAGAGAAGCTCATAAATAAATTTTCATAATGAATTCTCTCAGAAGCTCATAAAGCTTCTCAAATGTTCCACAAATGAACAGAATGAGAGAAAGTTCTCAGGCCTGAGAGCAGAGACCTAAGCTTCTTTCTAAAAAGTCACTGGTGCACCGGCTTGTTTTTCAGATTTCTGCAGTTTCCCACTACCCTGTCTAATTCCAATGTAAATGCATTGAGATGGTCATTTACCCTGTCTGGGCTGTCAGGTTGGTACACTGGTATCTCATCTCTCAAGGGATTGATGTGTGTCTTTTCCATATCTTTTGCTAAATCTTCGATAAATGGGAGCATTGAGCACATGCATGGTGAGGGCATAGGGGTGAGTCTTCCTTTTCTGTTCACCATCATCTCTTAGTTCCCCAGATCTCTAATTTTCACTGAACAGCCCCTTGTCCTCCTTTCTAATAATTCCTGTGTGAAGGGTTGCAATAGTGTTTTGGTGTGTTGTGGCATTGCCTCCTCTGCTATGACTGTGGATCACATCACACAATCTGAGTTTTGAATGTGAGAATACTAAATTCACCTTACATACCTCTTTATCCAATGCAAAGATTTGCCTTTGGGGCAGGGGTCTTTCTATGATGCCAGGGTTAGCAGATTGGGAAATAAGAATCTCTGTGATTCTTAGGTTAGGCTACTACCCAGGCCTCCAGCCCTCGAGTTAAGCAACTATCCAGGCCTCATGCATGATCTGTTGTGTCCTGGGGGTCCAGCCCACTGTTTGTGTAGAAGTATGTGCTAGGATTCAGCAGTTCTTGGAATTAAGTCAAGTTATAGGCAATATATGATTGTAAATTATATTTTACATATTTGTACATTGTGTATTATTTTAGTAATGTGTGTTTACTATGCATTTCATTTGGCAATTTCCCAAACATTTTCATGTGCAGTATGTGAGGCACGGTGGTGAAATATATAAGGCTTTAGTGGAGTACAACTGAGTTCAGGCACAGCTACTCCTCTAAATGGCTGTAAGACCCTGGACTGCTTAGGAAACCTCTTTGTGCATTATTTTTCTTTTCTGAAAAAGTTATCAACAAGTGTCCCTCATAGGATTGTCTTAGGGACTGTATTAAGCAGGGTTCTCTAGAGGTACAGAACCAACAAGAGGTATGATTTTATATATATAATTTATTAGATTGGTTTTTCACAACCAGAATCTGGACAGTCCACAGTGGCCATCTGCAGGCCAGAGAGCTAGAGGAATCATTAGCTTCACAATCCAAGATGCTGACACCTTAGAACAAGAGGGATCTACAATGCTACCCCAGTCCAAGATGGAAGGTTTCTGGAAGCTCCCTAAAGACTCACTGGCAAAGTCCGTTTTGGAAAAGTGAAGGAGTGAGATTCTGATGTCCTCAGGTGATCCCAGCAGCCATCAAGAATGCATTCAAGGAGACTCAAGTTGCATCTGCTGCTGCTGCCTTGTTCCTCCAACTTTTATTCCATCCAAACCTGTAACCTATTGGATGGTACGGCCTACACTTAGGGAGGGTCTCCACTTCAGTTTGCTAGACCACATGCCAATCATTCCTAGATACACCTTCATTGACAAACCCAGAAACCTCTTAATCATCTGCATCTCTTAATCCAATCAAAGTGACAATTCAAATTGACCATTATAGGAACCAAATTAGATAAAAATTTTAACCCAGTTATATCATTCAGTAGAACATTAGAAATCAATAATCATTATTAGTAACCATAGTACTTTCACTAACTCTATAAGGGCTATTTGCTTACTCCCATTTGACTGATGAGAGAAAGTAAGCTCAAGAAGAATAGGGGCTCATTCTAAGCTATGCACTTGAGTAGTGATCCCCAAAGGCTAAGTTCAATTCTCTTCTTGCTATGTTATTATTAACTTGCATTTTAATATTCAATGGTAGGTAATTCTGGTCATAAACCAACTATTTATCTGTTCATCATTTATCTATTTATCTAGGTACCTACCTACCTATCTACCTATACATCACCTACGTATCAATTCATATATCTATCCATCCATCATCTATACATCCATCCATGGTATCTGTCTATCCATCTATACATCCATGAATCTATCCATTTATCCATTCATCTCCTTCACTCCCTTCATTATCTATTTACCTTTCAGTAGTTTTCTTTTACTCATATAATCCTTAAGTAATTTTTATAGTTTAAATAACTGTGAGTTGGCCAAAGCCTCACTGGTCTTTACCTATGTTTCTCTAAAACATGATTTTTTAAAACTCCTAATTTTATGGAGTATCAATGAAATCTATTCTCCTTAAGTCATTAACTTAGAAGGAATAAGAGAATTTGAGTACTTAGTGCTTGAGTTGTTTTAACTGTAAGAGTGAAAAATACTGTTTGCCCCTTCAAAAGGAATACTCACATTAGCTTATGAGTTTTGAAGGAGATGGAGACACATTGGCTTCTTGACTAGAGGAGTGCTTAGACACAGAGAGGGACGTCATAGCAAGAACACAAGTCCAGTGTGGAATCTAAACACTCTTTAGTCGAATATCAGTGACAGCTTGGATTTCTGAATATTCTGAGTGTGACTTGAGGGAACGTGCCTGGACTGCCACCCAAGTGTTTGGCAAACAGTAAGGCTTACAACTGACTCTCTTGTCTCAGCTCCTGCATATGAGCATTTTGAAGGACTTCTTTCTGCAAGAGCCCAACCATGACATCATCGCTGCTGTAATCAGATGGAATGAGATGGGTTGAGAACCCTGGAGCTGCTTGGGTTGAAATGGATGAGTTGCAGGAGTTATAAAGGGGAAAATCTTTGATGAGTGTTTTCCCCTTTATAGCCTTGAATATACCGTATACTGAGTGGGTACTCAGTAACTATGAGTGGATATAACCACTGACCTTGGAAATGAGCTGAATTTCAGAACTTCCATGCATTCTAAAGACAGCTCTTTTATTCTTTTGGTGACTGACAAGTCTGGCTTCCTCTTTCCCCCATCTTCTGAAATACCCACCATTCAGAAAGAGACAGATTATTCCACTGCCGGACACACTTCATGTGCAAAACTTATATGTCCATGATGTCAACTGAGGAAATTAAAAATGCATTCTTCTAAGGTAATCTTCTGCTTAGGCTCAATCATGAGGGTGCTTATCCTATTTTGGGGTTGGTGTAAATGATTCACTTTTATATTTTGAAGATTCTAATGGTCAGAAGATTCTCATTTCAAAGCTAAATTTTACATACTTTCTTTAAATTTAACATAATTCCCTTTATTTCCACTTATTACTTCCATGATGAAGACTCTAATGTCTGTATCTTGAGGCTCAAATGCTGCCATCCTTCATTAATTTTTGTCAGAGTCATCTTTACAAAATTTATCATATTTTCCTTTAAATTGACTTTCTCCTTATCATCTCTTTTCTACTAGCATAAATGAAAAACTAAGTATTTCTATAAATAGTAACTATTTGGATACCAGGGTACCAGGTGGTCACTGAGTCCTGTTGATTTGAGCTCAGAAACAGTTTATATCTCTTCTTATTTCTTCACCACTGCCAATGAGCAAGATTTCACACTAGGTTCCTTCTACATTATCCATTTCACTAACGTCACCAGCTACACAAACCATTTGTACTTCATTTCTTTATTCTAGGTGTGTTTTTTCACATTTTAGTATCCATGAGGTTGATATGCATGTTTTAACAGATGATGAATCCTAGAGTAATTTCTTAGTGGCACATATAAAAATAGAATAGGTCGTAGGGCTCTGAAGCATAGTAGGGTGACTAGAGTTTATATCAATGTATTATAAATTTGAAGAACTAGAAGAGAGGGGTTTAAAGTTTTGCAACATAAATAAATGATAAATGTTTAAGGAGAAGGAAATGCTAATCTCCCTTATTTGATCATTCCATGTTATATACATGTATGAAATCATCACACTGTGGCCCCTGTTGTGGTGTGGACATGAGGTGTTCCCCCAAACTACTGTGTTAATGCAGAGAAGTTGAGAGGTGAAGTGATTGGATTGTGAGAGCTGGAACCTAGCTTGAGTACATGGATTGGGTGGTAACTGTAGGCAGGTGGGGCATGGCTAGGGGAGATGGATCACTGGGTGCATACCCTTGAGGACTTCATCTTCTTTGTGGCCTCATTCTCACCCCCTCTCTCTGCTTCCTGACTGCCAAGAATCAAGCAGTGCTTCTTCATCATGCCCTTCCACCATGATGCTCTGCCTTACCTTGGACCCAGAGCAATGGAGTCTATTCACCATGGATGAAACATCTAAAGATGTGAGCCCAAATAAAATTTCCTTCCTCTAAGTTGTTCTTGTTAGGAACTTTGGACACAGCACTGCAAAACTGACAAGCAAAATCCCATATATGTATCATCATCATGTGTCAATCATTGCAGATATGCCTCCATATCTGCAGGGGATTGGTTTCAGGATTCCCTGAGGGTACAAAAATCTGTGGATGCTCAAATCCTTTATACAAAATGGTATAGTATTGGCTTATAGCCTATCCTACCCTCCTTTATAATTTAATTCATCTCTAGTTAACTTATAATACCGTATGCAATGTAAACATTATGAACATAATTGTTATAATGTATTGTTTGGGGAATAATGAGAAAAATATTTATATATATTCAGTTAAGATGTGGTATTTTTAAAAAATTATCTATTTGCCATTGGTTGAATCCTTGCATCCAGAGTTCATGAATATGAAGGGCTGACTGTTTAGGCAGCACAGTTAGCTGCACAAATTGACTCCATAGTGGAAAATTGTAACCTCCTTAGAATCTCTGTTCCTTTACATGAAAAAAGAGAGACACTAATATGTGCCCATCTCAAAGGGTTGTTGGGGGATTAGTGAATTAAGACATGTAGGCAACTTGTAACAGTGTCTGATGCATAACCATCACTGAAGAAATATTAGTTTTTCCAAAATATTCTCCTTCTGCTCACAACTCCAGCATAACACTAAGCCAGAAAAGAATGAATTTAGAATTAAAAGTATTTTGCAAACTTTATTCTAAGAATAGTATGATTTGCTACTTTCTGGGCAAAAAACAAATTCTCCTATCCATAGAGCCGGTGGCACCTCCAAGTGGCCTAAATAAAAGGTAGCATTTTTTAAGGATGACAGAACATAATACTGATTTATCCATTGAAGCTCAAGATCACAGAATCATGGTGAGTGTTCAAAGAAACCCCCACTTAACATTCACAATCTTTGCCTCCCCACATTTTCTATAATCCGTGAATGAAGTTACATTTATCTACAATTTGGATGAACGGAAATAAATGTAATAGTGAATAAAGAAGAACAAATCCATCTATCATCTGACATCATCTGAAATTATGTTTGTGCCCTGTGTATTCTCAAAAAGGCTGAATGAAATAAAACAGAAAAATTAAAATAAATAAATAAATAAATAAATAAAATAAAAGGAAGTATTTTGGAGACATCTGGCTCATGCCACCTTTTTTCTTTAAAAATTGAATCAGTTCTAAGCTTCCTCTGAATCTAACTGGCTGATACAGAGATGAGATATTTAATTCATAAATCAGAGATAAATCATGAGCTACAGGAAAGTATATGCTGTATAAAAAGATCATGGAGGGTCAATGAAGAAGAATTTACAACAAAGGCCACCTTTAAACTCACCTTTAAAAGGGTGCATCAGTCAGGCATCACATGATGATATTTCAGTTAACAACAGACCAGGCATATGATGGTGATCCTATAAGATCCTAATGGAGCTAATTCTTGTACCCCAGCGTAGCCATCACAATGTCGTAGAGCATCACTTTGTTCCCTTTCCTATAGAGATGCTGGTGTAAACAAACCTACCTCATATATAGTATAAAAGTATAACACATACAATTGTGCATGCATGGTCCATAACACTTGATCATGATAATATGCAAAAATGCTACTGGTTTATGGATTTACTAGACTTCACTTTTAATCGTTACTTTAGAATACACTACAACTTATACAAAAAGAACTCTTTTCCACTGTAGAGCAGAATGTTATGTGGTGGCAGGGGCAGCTTCCCATAATTTCCTATTTATGAGTCTCCTGTTTGTAGCACTTTTTCTTCAGCTTGATTTCATCTCATGTGGTTTTGTTCGTCATGGTTCTAGGAGCATGCTACATACTCAGGCTAAGTGAATGGGTGGGAGGAACCACCTAAATCTTTGGAAATACCTGCTATGATGTTCACACAGCAAAGTCAACTAAGAATGTATTTTCCACAATGTAGTCCTGTTGTTAAACAATGCATGACTGTAATGCTAGTGCCCAGAACTAAACAATGTACATTGGATCTACGGTTATTGCAATCAATTAGAAGGGAAGTGAGGGGATGGGAAGATGGTTTCCACACAAAACATCCCCATCTCACATGAAGTTCAGACACTGTGGCCAGATCTGCCTTCCAGCGTGATGTGATGATTTCCGATTTCTGGTAATGTCTCAGTATTTCAGGTGTTGATCCTTTCTCCAAGGACAGATAAATTCAAGTTGAGGATGAAATGTGGCCTCCAAACCAGAATTTTCCTAGCCTTATGGCTGAAAGGAAAGCAGCAAAAGTAAATCCCATCCAAATAATTTATAAGTGATTTTCCAGTTCCCTTAAGTTTCAAAAATCTTTGACACATTATTTTTTGGAAATTTATTGGTATTGGGAATTAAACCTGGAATGCTTTATCACTGAGCTGTGTCCCCAGGCCCTTTTTACTTTTTTTTTTATTTTGACCTAGGTCTCCCTAAGTTGCTGAGGCTGACATTTAACTTGAATCTCCTGCCTTAGCCTCCTGAGTTGCTGGGATTACTGGTGTATGCATAGTCGGCTCTCTGCAATGGCTGGCTGCTGCTTCTCATATTTCTTTATGGTCAATATTGTATTTATTCATTCTTACACATCTGATGACTTCTTTCCTTGTACTTCCAAACACTCTCTCATTTTCCTTAACTACTCTCATTACTTTAGTTAGCCTCTGACATTTTTAGGGTTTTAAGATGCACTGTTAGCAGGGCATGGAGGCATGTGCCTGTGATCCCAGCTACTCAGCAGGTTGAGGCAGGAGGATCACAAGTTTAAGGCCAGCTCAGACAAATTTGATGCACCTTGTTCCAAAATAAAAGGGCTGGAGATGTAGCTCAATGGTAGAGTGTTCCCCAAATTTAAGACCTTATACCAAATAAATAAATAAATAAATAAGAAAAAAGATGTGCCCCTACATCTCTTCTCTTTCAAATCTGTATTTTCAATGTCCTGTATTTTTTTTCCATCTGAAAGACTTATCCAAATCAGCATATATGAATGAACCCCAAACCTGCTCATTGTGTGGCCAAACTCAGTAAATTACTGAGTACCAACATCCCTGTAGTTGCCCAAGCCTGCCACACCTGAACCTTCAACCTCATCTTTGAGTGCTGATTCTATTTCTCTTCACCTCCAAGAATATTTGGTCTAGCTTCTGAGAGGATTTAAGCTTTACTTACCTCTGTCCATCCTTAATGGAAATACCTCAGTTTAAAAAAAAAATCATTTTTCACCAGGTGTGTGGTGCCAAAGAAAAAATGAGTCACGGAATCCTTGTTGATAACCAAGAAGCCTATTTGATTTAGGATATTCTCCAGCAGTAGAGAAAGAGACCAAGCTCAACCCTGTGCAAAAATGATCAGACACTTTTAAGGAAGAATGAGGGAATACGGAAGAGAAACATGCAGGTAATTGGCAGAGCCCTAGATGTGAAAAATTACCAATAGTGAATAGAGGAGTTAGCTGGTCAATGAGAGAGGCCACTGGATCTGCTCACTGGTGCTTATCACAGTTGGTCTCCTAACCACACATAGAGACAGGGAGACAGCGGACCTCCTTCTTGATGATTACATTTTAAAAGAATGGTTCCCTTGATAAAGACATTTCTGCACTGTAGAAGATAACATCTCCAAGGAACAGAGAAAGAATTTACAACTGCAAGTTTTCTAAAGCAAAGGCTATAAGGAAGGGGAAGCTAAGGATTAGGAGTAAGCTGAAACAAACAGTAAAAATCTTTAGGTGATGTATTTCTGGAAGGCATTTAAGGAGTTGGAGTCATTCTCTTGGGGACAAAGTTTTGAGCTGGTGTTTTGTTCATGTCTCTTAGTGGAGCATGGGTGGCTACGTCGTTTGGGGAAAACCTTGTAATTCTTACCACCCAGGTTGAGGCCTGGTTGATAAGAGGGCTCAACTGAGACTGGCGAGAGTGTGATCAAGGAGTCTGTTGGTAAATTGATAAAAACACCTGATAGGTTGTCACTAATATGGTTTCCAGCAATTCATCCTAACCTTGTATCCAAATATCACTCCACCTAGTAAGATTAGAATCTCCGGACTTCTCCTTGAATCTTGCTTTTTACCTTGTTTCCATCAATAGAATGGAATAGAAATCTCTGTCTCTGAAGAATCTTTCCACTCTCTTGAAAGCTGAGCTGCCATTTAACTAGTCTGGAGGGAGAGGGTCACCTGGTCCCCAGACAATCCAGTCACCCTGTTCAGGCTCCAAAACGGGGGAGAACACATCTTGGATGGTCCAACCACAGCCAAATTCCCAGTTCAATAGAGGCCTATGACCATCCTAACATACACCTGGTCAAGTGGAGATGGGCCATTGTCCAAATTGCAGAATCATACACAAATGGTCCTTATTATTGTTTTCAACCATTCCATTATGGGATGGTTTGTTTTGCCTTTAATACAGACTCACTTACATATCCCAGCCACTTCTTTCTACTTTTTTTTTTTTCATTTTGCTTGAGAAATCCATAGCAATCACTGGACAGCATCGCATTTTTCTACTCAAATGCTAAATAACTCCATTTTTATTTTTGAGACACCCTCTCTCCAAATTGCTGAGACTGGCCACAAACTTGTGACATCCTATCTCCTGACTTTATCTGGGATTACAGACATGCACTTCTTTGCATGGCAATAAAATAAAAATTATTAACTTTATTGTTTAATTCTAGTTATAAGGGATTTAAGCTTTTGATGACTTCTCTGATACTTAGATCAATTTCTTTTACATTTTAATTTATAGATTTACAAACAGCATTTTTTTTTCATCATGGGCTCTTTCTACTAGGTCTCTAGGACTAGATGGATAAGGAACATGAGACCATTCTTCCTGCTTCTAATGAACCTTCCCCAGTGCCTATAGTGAAGACTGCAATGATTGTAACTAAATCTATAACAAGTGGGGCTAGTTTTTTTTTACCGATTTCTCTGATGAACCATGAGATTGTTATTTTAAATGCTATCTGGAGTTTCATCCTATGTGTTAGGAGACATGGGAAGAAGGATTGGAGGTTGCATGCTAGTGTGGGCATCTCAGGGAGGATACTCACCTATACAATCCTAGAAAAATACATTTGGGAATTGTTAGGACCTATCAGAAGCCACTGGAGGGGACAAGGCTCATCATACATCCCAAAGATAGTTGCTCCAGCCTTTTTCCCTCATATTATCTTTCTCAGGACATAACAGGGCCTGTGAAGAGGGAGGTAAACAGATGTTGCAGTTAGAGAGCTTGGTGAGGAAAATCTCTAAAGAAGTCAGGAGGGTGATGGGTGAGACTACCCTCGCTGTGAGGCCCAGCAAGATAGGAGGTCAAGTGGAGATGGACAACCTATACACATAAAGAACTGAAGTAGACCCTGGGCAATGGCTCTGGTTCAGCTAGAAGTCCAGAAACTTGAACCATCTGGTACTGATGGCATTGAACTCTACCCTGGACTGGGATTCCTCATGAGCTGGGTGCAATGTTAGAGCCTCATCAGCAGCCTTGGTCTTGAACCACCTCGGAGACTGAATACAAGTTGAGCATCTCTGGTCTGAAAATCTGAAATGCTCCAAAATCCAAACCACTGGAGTGTCTTCATGATGCCACAAGTAGAAAATTTCACATCTGAGACCTCAAGTGACAGGTCATAGTTAAAACACAAGTACACTAAAAATGCTGCATCAAATTACCACCAGTCAATGTGCATGAGGTGTTTGGTGTGTATGAAACATAAATGAGTCTTGTGTCTAGTCTTGGATTTTATCCCTTGCTCTCTGTTTACATAGGTCAATATTCCTAAAATAAAATTTAAAAAAAAAAGAAAGAAATCTGAAATCCAAAACTCTTCTGGTCTCAAGTATTTTGGATAAAATATACTTTTCTGGTCAGAAAGAATCAAAAGGAAACAAAGGAAATTTGCATTTCCATGGGTTAAAAGCCTCTTCATCTCACAGTAAAGCAGTTAGTGCAAAGACTCAGCAGATTGTGTCCTTACAAAAGGATTCAGACCACATTCTTCTCTTGCTTTCCATGGAAGCTGTTTTCACTGTGGTTTAACCCCAATTTCCACAGCCCTATCATTTACTTTGTTAGAACACCACCCTCTTCCTTCTCTGTATGAATTAACCAGGAAAGCCAGGATAAGACCAAGTCTGTGTGCAGGAAGTGTGGGCTATTTTCTATGTGTTGCAATTTGAGGGGCCTTGGAGGGAGTCCATTGAGAGGAAGGCAGTGTCCACACATTGCTTGATCAGGAATTCAAATATGTGTTCCCTTCCCCCTTGAAAATATCTTTTGGAGCTTTTTCTGGTCAGCTCTTTGTAGACTTTTTACACAAACTGAAGTTTTAATTTCTGGACATCCTCATTGTCTAGAATCATGTCTAGTCACTGCAGCAGACTGTCAGTGGGATTTCCGTGGTGTAAATCAGAATTAAGAATCCCTCTCCTCCAAGAAGGGCTACCTTGACCAGGAGGAGTTACTCTTCAATCCGTTCATTTGTTGTCCGTTAGAGAAATGGTACATATGTTTTAAAAGAATAAAATAAAATGTATTCCCCTTCTTTGATTCCTGCATATATATTTTTTTAATTTTAATTTTTTTTAGTTGAATATGGACACAATATCTTTGTTTTACTTATTTATTTATTTTTATGTGGTGCTGAGGATTGAACCCAGTGCCTACATGTGCAGGGCAAGCACTTTACCACTGAGCCACAACCTCAGCCCCAATCCAAGCTTTTACTCTTGGATAAGTGATGATCCCTTTGACAGTGACAGAAAATTCGAGAGACAAAGGAGTGGGAGGGGAAGGGAGGGGGCATGGTGTAATTAATGATGGTTGAATATAATGATCATTATTATCCAAAGTGCAGGTATAAAGACATGAATTGATGTGAGTATACTATGTATACATCCAGAGATATAAAAAATTGTGCTCTATATATGAATAAGAATTGTAATGCATTCCTCTGTTACATATAAATTAAAAAATAAATAAATAAATAAATAAATAAAATTTTATTCTTACAAATTTAAAAAGATAAATCGTATATCTTGTACTCATGAGCGTACGTACTAAAATTTAAAATAGATTCCTGCACATTTTCTAAACCATGAAAACAGACTTTAAACTACTTTTTTTTCTTGCCTGCTTTTCTCCCTTTGAGTTTACCTTTATGAATTTTCCCCAAGATACTTTTTTTTTCAATGCAAAACAGAACATGTTTATCTTCTGCTTAATAACATCAGACATCCACAGGATAGAATTTAATAAACTCCAAGCACAGAACACAAAAATCTTCACCAGGGACTGGCAAACATTTTCTAGAGAGGGCCAATCAATAAATATTTTAGATTTTTGTGAACCAGAAAGCAAAATACAGTGACTGTTCCTTCTGGAAAAGTTGATTGTCTTTTTAGCATTTCTCTTTTCAAAACATAAAACTAGCTGTCAGCTGGAAGGTCATGCCAAAGCAGGCAAGCATCGGGTTTGGCCTTGGGCTATGGTTTTCTGACCCTTCTGACCCTGGCCTTGCCCTTCTGATCACTCTCCCCTCCCCTCTGGTCATTATTTCCCTTGCTCTCTCTGCATCCCTCCAGATTTCTGCTAACTGCAAGTTACTTCATGCTTTTTCCCTGTAACTCAGGACAGCGGGGCTCATGGTCACTGAGCCCATGTCCTGTTCTGTGGTGGTCAGGGCTGGTTTGCACAGTGACTCAGGCCCTCTTTTTGTGATTCTTCATTATCTTGTGCAGTTTTATAAACTTGTAACTTTGCTAGTTTGTCAACTCTATGAAATTCCCAAATCCTGAAAGGCAGAGACTGTTTAGAATTGCCTTTGAATTTTCTGGGCACCGTAGTGGGCCTAGGGTATTAGACCTGGCTTTCCTTGTCTTAAGGAAAATGGAAATACATTGGGTAAAAATTAATAAGTAAAAACTGGAAAGTTGATAGATTTTTTTTCTGTCTTTATTTCTTCCCTCCCCCTAAATTATCTCCTCAAACAAACACATTCCTATGGAAGCTTCACGGCATAAACAGATCCATTCACAGGATGCTGCTTTAGGTACGGTATCCAACTTAAGGTCAAGATCAAGGCTTAGTTCCAACTTCATTAAGTTTGAGTACTGAAAAGAGGTTCTGATTCAATCTGAAATTCAGTTTTGCACCTCTTTTTTAAATGCAAAAATATGCCTGAGCAAATAAAATAAAAAGTAAACATCTCATCCAGAGAAATATAAATAAAACAGCACAAGGAATTTTTTTTTAATTAGAAGAATTCATTGTTTTTAGTTTTGGGATTGCAGAAATAATAGGATACTTTTTTTTAGAGTCATCCAAGAAGTCAATATTTTATTTTTTTGAAAAATTGTTAGTTTTGTGTGTTGGCAAAGTGTAAATAAATAAAACTCCTGAAGTATAATTTAATAATGCTCACGGAAAGTTCTAAAGATTTTATCTTTAAATTAGAAATTCCATTTGAGAATGTTTCCTGAGGTCAATATCAAAAATATTCACAGTTTTTCTGACAAATCATTCAGTACCATATTATCTATAATATTGAAAGTTTCTATCATCAAAATATATCACCATGTTGGAACACTAGGCAGCCATCAAAAATGATGTGGTGAAAGTATTCAATAAGATGAGGATATGTTCATAATATGTTATACAGCTTTTTAAAAGCAGGCTATAAGCAGAATAAATATATATTTTTTTTAAAAAATGAGTACTAATATTATGAAAAAGGAAAGATATTCATGATCCAGTGTTTCTCTTGAAAAGAAAAAAAATTGCGGGATCAAAAGCATGATTACTACAATGCTCAGGTTTTGTAAAGGATCTCCTTTTCCTGCAAGTGATCACGAGTGTTCCCTGAACAGGACTTTTATATCCCAGCCTGCATCCAAGCCTGTTTTCCAAAACCCAGAGGGATCTGAAAATGTAAATCGGATCATGTCATTTTCCTGCTTCCAACCAGACTTAGGATAAAATCCAGACCTCTTCACATGACCTAGAAAGACCTCCCAGTTCCAGCTCTGAGCTTGTCCTCTCACACCACAGCTCACCTGCTCAGTAGGCATCAAGGACACCATCATGTCCCTGGGGTGCCTGGGCCTGCTAAGGCCCCATGGGCTGGTTGTTCCTAGTGTTGGCAATGCCCTCTCTGTTAGCAAGAGGGTTGCCTTCAGCCCTTCAGGGGTCAGCTCAAATGTCACCTCCTCAAAGAGGCCCCCCCTCCGCCCCCGCACCCCTCTCTCATTACCCTATTAAGTGCTTGCACCTTGCCATCAATTATCTGATTTAATTATTGTTACTGTCTGTCTCTCTAGAATCTAATTTCCAAAAGGCAAGAATCATTTAGCATGTTCTCTGCTGGATCCCAGGTGTCTAATACTGGACCTGGGACATAGAAGCAGCTCAATTAGTATTGGTCATAGAAATGGGTAAATGGGAGAATCCTGTGCCGTGCTCTTTGGAGTTCTGGGAACCAAAAACAAAAGCTCTAGGAATTTTCTCAGAGTGAAGACTTTGGAGCACATGGAGACAGGGCTTCTGAATGCAGATGTTACTGCTGGCCTCTAATGTCCTCTAGACACAACCTTCTTTGCCTCTGCTCTTGAAGTCTTGATGGCCTTCCACTACTTATCTGAATCCTGCCTGGCTCAAAAGACATGGTTTTCATTCTGCCATGTGCATAGACTTCTTCTACATAAATCCATTTTTATTTTACTGGATTTTCCCCTATTGTATATCCATGGAGATTTTTTAAATGTTGCAGTGTGTAAAACATTTGATCCGATTCGAATCCTGGTTTTGAGTCACAGAGCTCTGCTACTTTCTGCGTGAACTTGAGCAAATCACTTAATTTCTCTGGTCTGGTTTGTTCAGAAGAACATAGGTCGTCATGGGATCTAATGGATATGGCAGTCAAAGATGTCATGTGCCTCACAGAATGTCTGTTCATTTGTCTTTGTCTTTTCTCAGTGAAACACAGCACCATGTATACAGAGGGTTCATCAATTGCAATATTGATGCCTTCATAGAAAAGTCCATTTCAGTATCTGGGCAAAAAAGAAGAGGTTGTAGGTGACTATCACAGTTTCCTGTATGGAGTACCAGCAGAAAGGTGGAGGTTCTTCATATTTACAGAGACTTTCAGTAAGGAATCAAGGATGCGACAAGATGAATATTTATGTTGCTGTTCTATGGGGATGGGAGACTCCAAGGGGATGTAATAGACTTAGGCTTTCTTTTATAAACTACTTGACAACTTATGTTGTTGGTAGCTTGGTTTCCATTGGTCTTTAATGTATTTCTGCAGTGTTTTGAAGATGTTAAGGAAGAGGGGTGCATCTTCCACTTATTTATTAGAAGATCCATTTACTCTTGCCCTCTTTTTCTCTTAAATGCTTCTTGTTCCGGAATGTGGGGAACCTGGTGGAGTAAGAATCAAGAGCCAGAAGAACTTTTATCCAATTCAGTTGAAGGCTATGAATTCAAGCAAGGTTCTTAACTGCTTTATTCTTCTGGGCTATTTTGCCATACTAGATGTCCATTCTCCTATCTCCCATATCCCAGAGAGAAGTGAAATGTCACGATTGGGGAACCTCGAACATAAGGCTATCCCTGCCCTCATCTGGAATCTTACGTGACTCCTGAAGGATCAGGAGCCACTAACTAGGATTCAAGAGCAGGATGTGGTTGTGGAGTTGAGTGACTCACATTAGAGAGCTAGGAATCAGGTTGGTCTTGAGTGAATAGCGTATGGTCAGAATCAAGTGCTAAGAAAGATTGTGGATGAATTCACTCTTTGAACATCAACTTTATATTCTACTGACTAGAAGAATTTCTTTCAGAGTGGAAACACCACCATGGGGCTTCTATTCCTGACACACATTTCCCTGGGGCCATTTTGTTTTGGTCTTTAAGCTAGTCTTCCAGTAGTGGACCCAGCCGATGGCATACTGTCATGTTGTGCACATGCAAGCTAAAAGGATGTCCTTGGAGCTATTCCAATACCCAATCATCTGAGATGCTTCAAGAGACTTTGATATTAATTTTCACAGTATCTCCCACGTAAAGAGGTAAGTGCTGTTTGATGAGGGGGCCCCGTGAATTATCACGGCAAACCTTGTGTGTGTTGCAAATGAGAAATAAGGCAGGCTTGAGCTGCTGGCTATTCTCAATCAAGTTTATAGAAATATGGGTGGAGGTGGTTGGCTGGGGTTGGATGACCAGCACGTGGAAGCACTCTTGTAGTTTATTTTGTGTGTTCTTGAGTAGCAGTTTAGTGAGAGGAGACTTTTCCGAGAGATTTGAGCATCTTTGGTTTTAAAGGATCCACAGGAACTCACAACCATAGAGATCCACTGAACAAATAGAGCTAATGTCATCTGTGTTGTGGATATAATTCCCATTGTGATTCTTTGAGGTTCTTTAATGAGTATATCACTGGCTTGCATAATTAACCTTATAGGGAAAATGGAGAGGAATCAAAGTAATGTAGCAACCCCTTTATGCCTGACTCTACTTATCTCGTAGTCTTCTCTACCACACCCCTTCCCTGTGCACACCCATTTTCTTCTTCTCCAGTTTTGTTTTGGACTTTGCTGTCCCATGTGAGTAGGGAAAGAGAGCCATCCTCTGACCCAGGGAGTGGATCACAATTGAAATAAGCTACCCATGGCGATCCCATTTCCTCACCAGTTGATTAGTATAGATAGGGGTGTGGGCATGTCATGCAAGGAGAAGTCTTCAAAGAAGTTCTGGTTTTTCTCTTCACAAGATAAGCATGAAAGAAATATTTAGTTTCTTTACTGGACATCTTTAGTCTGTGTTTGACACCCGGAGGGACTGCAGCCATCTTGTGATCATGAGACACGACAGCCCTAAATAGGCTGAGATGGTAAAGTGGAAAGATGGTCTGATGGTTAATTTAGGTTGTGTTGACTTCACTGTATTGGTGAATGCCCAGGAAATGGGCAAAACATATTTATGAGTGTGTCTGACAGAGTGTTTCCAAAGAAGGTTGCTGTGTCAGTAGCAAACTAAATGAGTAAAACCCTCTCTGCAAGTGGGAAGTTCTGACCAGTAATCAGGAGGGATAGATGGAGTGACAAAGCAGAAGGAAGAATCCTGGGCACTTATCTTACGTGGCTGTGTACCTGGATGCTGCTTTTGCCCATGAACGTTGGACTCCAGGATTTTCAGCCTTTGAACATAGACATTCACCAGAGGCTATTCAGGGGTCTTCAGCCTCAGACTGAGGCTCCACGATTGGTCCCTTTTATTCCAGCTTCTTGGACTGAGCAGCTACCAGTTTCCCTGGCTCTCCAGCTTGTAGATGGATTCTCAGCCTCTGATTCTGCAGGCCAATCTAATAAATCCCCTCTTATAATTACACATATTCTATCGGTCCTGTTCCTAGGGAGAACCCTGATTGACAGATGGAAAATACATTGGACCGAGGTGGACTAAAATTCCCCAGGCTTCCCTGTCTCTAGACCTTTTGTTCTATGAGAGAATGAAGCATTTCTTGCTTATGATATATTTGTGGGGAGCTGGTTTTCATAGTTCAAAACATCCTGAATGTGTCTGACCTCTCTCTTTAGGGGGAAACATGTAGAAGATTGAGATTGGTGAAGTAAACCTGTAAAAATGCAGAATGTACGTTTCCAACAATTATAGCATAGACATATCTTTCGGTTTCTTTCCCCCAGCCATTCCAAGCTCCTCATTTCTTATGGAGAGAGAGAGAGGGTCAGGGAAGTGCTCTGGCATGAGAGTTTTAAGTCTGAATCTTGGTTCTATCACTTATTGGCTTTGTGTGTGTTGGGGGGTGGTCAGGGTCCTTATCTATGAGCTATGGTTTTCTCAACCCTCAAATAGGGATAATAATAGCCCTTGGAGTCACTTTGAGGATAACATGAGAGGATACAGGAGAAACACTTAGCACGTGGTTAAGATTTTAATAAATGCAGTGTCTGTATCATTTTCATCGTTTCTGATCCTTGGACTTATTTTCCAATCCACAGCCTCTCTCTTGCTCTTACCCTTGGTCTCCTTGTCCTGGAATTCTCTCTCTTTCTGCTTATTCCTTTGATTCATGTTTCTTACACTAGCCATTGTCTGTGACTCAGGCTCTGTCTTATTTCTAGGAAGTATACCCAGTCCCCAGCTTGGACGATCCCTGTGTAGCTGATACTTGGCTTCTTACATGGGCTTATGTGTTTTTCCAATATGGGTTGGTTTGAGTGACAGCTGGTAAGGGTAAAGCCAAAGACATTCTGCATGAGAAAGGAGACACCATTTAATGAACTTGGATAAACCTTAGAGCTTATGAAGGGAATTCCTAAGATAGAAGATAGTGTCATGTTGCTGAGTGTGACCCTTTGTGGCAGGGTGCAGAGCGGCTGGTAATAGTGAACCATCCATGACAAAATAAGAGTTGTCAAAAAAAAAAAAAAAGTTTTAACCCCTATGGCAAATTGCCGCAGAGGAGAAGATAGTAGAGCTAGCATATGTTGCATATGTATAGCATTAAAAAAGTGGTCATTTTTCCAGAAAAGAATAACTAGGTAAGAGCTAATGAATGCTTAGATGATGAAGTTTTTAAACTCTGGAATCTTCTAGTCTGAGGATAAAGGAAGAGGATGAATGAATGAATGGGTACAGGCATGATTTCCCATTTTACAGATAAGAAAACTGAGAAAACTGATGTTGAGAATTTAAATAACCATTGTAGTCAAAGGCAACATGGGTGGTATATACTGGGAATACTAATTCCCAGTTTATCCACATTTTTTACCATATTGAAAGACAAACTGTATCTGTCTGATGTCCTTAAACACTTTCAAAAGAACTCTGTGTTCTTCTGAAAAAAATGAGTATACCTCCTTGTTAACAGACTGCATATATTTGAGCCCATAAAATAAAGGATGTTCCTTCTGTCCCCAACCTTGAGACTTGCTTTTCTTTCCACTACATCATTTACTTTGGGGCCATTGTGTGTCCTGACCAAGGAAGCATTTCGGTCCCATCAACCACTGTGCACCTGCAAATGTAGATTGGCAAGCCGGTCTGACAAAGTGATACTATATATGTTAATAAACTCATCAGCATATGCCAGAGCCTTACATGACCTATAGACCTGCCAATGTTTACTAATATGATTCTCAGACCAGACATCAATGTAATGACATCTCTTGACAGTTTCAGTGCGAGTAATACCTTGGGACAAGATAATTTGAAATGCATTTTACTGCTGAGCAAAATACAGCACACAGGCATGAACTTGAAATCTATGCTACATGTTTCCCTTCCTTCCCCCCCCCACCATTAACTGAAATGATCCCATGTTCTCTCATCATGTACAAGTATATTCATGAAAAGGAAATATGTTGTCCAATATTTTTTGCATCAGATCATTTCAATTAAATGGAGCTGCAAAATGAAATGTTGGAAATGAGGATGATCATATTCATTACACCTTTGTAGGTAGCCCATTTCTTGGGAATTTATTCTTAGGTTATGCTTAATAAACCATAATTTAAAAAATCACCTTGCATGAAAATTTCTAAAAACGGTGCTGCTATCCATTATATTTTGATTCTTGTTTTTGTGGCAGCCTTTGTCACCATCCCACTCACAGGAAAGTAAATGGACGAACAAGTACAATCATAAAGGCACTGATTGATTCCAATGCAGAGAACAGCCATGAATCAAAGGAACTTCATTTCTGTTTCCCCCAAGTAGTCAGAGAGGATGGTAGTCAAACTGTATCTTCCATTTATATTTGGAGAGCACAGTGGAATCTGTAAGAGGTAGGTGGTTGTTTATATCTTCATGTAAACAAAATGCAAAACAGCTCCCCAAAGAGGAATAACTATAATACAGGGGCGTGCCATGTCTGTCTCAACGTGGGTGCTATACAAGTCAGGTCAGAGTAAATACCATCTCTTGCTATAAATTTTAGTGCAGGAAAATTTAGTGTTTTCTAAAGTGACTTTATATATTGGTGCCAAACAATTATCAGTTTTGACTTTATAGGCACTTATTTCCATCTTAGGATTTAGGTAGGACCTTAAAATCATTTAATCCAACACTTCTTTTTTTTGTTTGCTGAAAACTAACTATTGTACAGACAGTATAAGTAACTTAACAGGTTTAGATGTAAAAATGATGGATAGTGACCAGGTATCCTAAGGGGAAGATGCTTTTTCCATGACCACTGGCTACCTGGTAAAGCTTGCTTCATGACTGCTCCCCAGAAACTATTTGTTTAAATTTTGTCCTCCAGAAAGACGCCATTGGGAAGCAGTGGGAGGCGGGGCCCAGTGGAAGGTTGGTAGCTCATTGGGAGCATGTCCTTGAAGGGGATAGAGGGACCCTAGCCTCTTCCTGTTTCTCTCTTTTAATTCTCCACCGAGCACATTGGCTCTGCAGAATGCTCCTGTGATCATGTGCTGCCTAGCCAGAGGCCCAAGAACAATGAGACCGACCGATTATGACCTGAAACCACTAAAATTATGAACCAGAGTAAACTTCTTCTCTCTTGTTATTTTTTTAGTCGGTTCATTATAGTTGTATGCATTGGTGGGCTTTGTTATTAAATATTTGTGCATGCACACAATACAACAATATCATATGACCAATATCACTCCCTAGCACTTTCCCTTTCCTCTCTCCCTCCCTCCCTCTGTCCCACCTCAGTGGTCCCTTTCCTCTACTGATCTCCCCTTTGATTTTTAGGAGATCCACCCCCACTTTTATCTTCCATTTTTCCTCTCTAGCTTCTGCATAGGAGAGAAAACATATGACTCTTGACCTTCTGAGTTTGACTTATTTCACTTGACTTGATGGTGAACATCTTATTAGTGGATTCAGTGATTTGTCATATTGATGAAAAACCATCCATTTCCCCAGCCAGGTTCCTGTCTTTATTATCCTGAGAAGTGGAGCATAGGTGGTCAAGGTGGTCATGGAGACCTTCCGAAAGAGATGGGGTGTAATTTTGCCTTGTAAGATGGTGAGGACCACGAGGAGGAAGGAACACAGACATTCAAGGGAACATCAGCTTATGTAATGACCCAGGTGCAGTATGATACGAAATGTATTCACAGGACATAACTAGTCTGATACATTCCAAAGAAGTGCTTTAAAAGGAGAGCATTAGACACTATGAGATTTAAATTAAAGGCAACCTGGTGGAAGGCTGTAAATGACCTTGAGTGCTTTCCTTGATCTCAACCAGCCAGATCTATCCACTGAGCAATGGGAAGTCTTTGCAAGTTGCTGAACATAGGAGAAATGAAGGACAGTGTTATACTAGGAAGATTAATATAGTGTTCATATGAATAACAGCTGGGGCAAGATGTCCCTTGCTTTAATGTTGGTGTTTGAAGCGGGCATTGTCTCTCTTGTACCTCCTTCCCTCGTATTGTGATGCCAGAGGTCTTCCTCTTCTCATAGGGAACACTTTCCACATGGCCAGGATGGTGGAACCCCACCACAGTACCTCCATGGCAGAGTGGGGCCTGCTATACAAGTCAGGTTAGAGTAAATACCATCTCTGGCCATAATTTAGTGCAGGAATGAATATTTGCCCCAGATCAGGCCAATAAGAATCTTCTCTAGTGCTTTTCTACCAGAACTACTAAAGAACCTTCTTCTCTCTAGAATTGCTGAACAGGTAATCATTTAGGGGCCATGGTAGCCATGCACAAAACTGCAGAGAGGATTTTCTCATCTATGAGTTTGATCAAAGCTCTTAAAAGTGGTGAATTTTACATTTTAGAGGCAAAGGAAGGTGGTCCAGAGCTGAGCTTAGAAGTTGAGAAATGGGAAGAATCATTTTTGTTTTTTTTGCTTTTCTAAATAAATGCCTGCTCCACACATTTTGCAACAACTTAGTCTGGTTGTGGATTTGAGGGAATAAAAGACCAGTGTGGAAAGAGAGTGGGGAAGGAAGGAGTGGAGGAGCAAAGGAGAGAAATCAGACAGGAGAAAATGAAGGACCTGGGTCTCCACTTTTAAACATTGCCACAGATTTGGAGACTCAAAGAAAACTGAATGTGAAACGGAAATTAAGCTTGAAAGGTCAAAATGGACTGAAACAAGGTCAACATAAAGTAAGACCAGAAGCCCCCATTCATAGTTGAGGACAATTCTTGGGAACATAACAATCTAAGGTCAGGGAAGTCTCAGAAACCTCAGGGACTTTTCAAGAGTCATGAGGAAGGAGGGTGCAGGCCAGTCTTTTGTAGATGCTAAAGGTTTTGTAATCCTGTGAATATTGCTGGAACCTGTCAAGCATTAGTGGAAAGAGTTCTGGCCCCCAGGTGAGAAGAATGGGCTTTAGCCTAAACTTAGTTAAATGTCTGTGGTCAAGTCTGCTTGAAGTTTGTGACTTAATTTCCTTCTCTACAAGGCATGGATTTGGGTTGGAGGAACCAAAGCAACCACTTTTGTTTTTAAACATCACTATTCATAGTCATAATGAACAAGCCATGCAATGTGTATATGAACAAAACAAATGGGGGGGGGGCGGATTGTGGAGACATATGTAAAGATACATATGTCAAAGTGGTCCAAGGGCAGTTCTGTGACTTTCTTCCAATTAGTCCGGAGAGATCTAGCAATTTCTGAAAGTTCCAGTTGTTGAGTGGATGCAGGAGACATTAGAAGCCGGATAGTTCCTCCAAGCTAACAAGACCTGTGTTTGTAAACTGACATATGCCATGCACAGAGAAATGTGATTTTAATGTATTATGTTCACAATGGAATTTTGGGGATTGATAATATCCTTTCTCTAAAAAATCTAAGGCATGGCAACTAAGTTACTTTCCAAGTTCATATGGGCTGAAGGTCAAGGCCAAGATGATCATGAGGTCATTGGAGTCCAGAGGTCATTTCCTTAACTACTTACAACAGTTTGTCGCACGATGGGGGATGTCAAGTGAGCAATGCTGGCTTTCCACACACCCTGTGGATCTGTCTATTAGGTGGGCATCTGGACATCCCTGGGTGGTGAATAGGATACGGGATTACTGTCCTTATTTTGTAGTCGAAGAAACTCTATGATCTGCCTGGAGTGCAAAAAGAAAGATTCAGGATTTAAATCCAGACAGAGCATGGACCAGCATCCTAGATTAAGGGAATGAAATCTCCAGATGTGCTTTAAGAAACCTGAAGTTCTGATACTACGAGTCCCCCAAACTGAAAGAGCTGAGAAAACAGTCTATCCATCCTGAAGCTGTGAAGCTAATATTACTCATATACTCACTGTTACCTCTGCAATTCCTCTCACGCACACTCTCACTTGCGCTGCAGAATGATCCTGCTGCATACAACTTGTCTGTTTTCTGTTGCTGTGAGTAAAATGCAAGAGACTGGGTAATTTCTAAGATGAGAAATGTATGTGGTTCATGACTCTGGAGACTGGGAACCAAGAGCATGGTGCTGACGTCTGGTGAGGGGCATCTATCTGGTGAGGGGCTCTTTGTGGTATCATAACATGGAGGGTATCACATGGCTAGAGAGAGCAAAATGTGCTACCTCTGATCTCGTTTCCTCTTCTAAAGCGACTAATGCCCCCATAGGAGCCCCGACTTCATGATTTAATCTAATCCTAATTGCCTTCCAAAGACCCCCACCTCCCATTGAGAAGTGTTTGTGACTCAGACCCTCTGAGCTTGGCAATGTCGGAACATCTACATACAAGCTCATGCTCTCCCATGAGTCCACATTAGCTAATCCCCCAAAATTCCCTGTCTCCACACTGTCTGCCTAGGAGTGGAAGTATATGCCTTTCCGCCCACTTCTAACAGGGTTTTGTACAGATGTTGAATCAGCTGTTGTAATAAGACCAAAACACCAGTCAGCTTTCCATGAAGTCTTCAGCTCAAGGGCCATTTAACTGGCTTTGACATAAGTGACATCTCTTTCACAGTCACCCTAATTTTAGCTGTGGCTGTTAGCTTTAGGGTCGTGATGATGTCAGCAGCGGCTCCATGGCCTTCATCAGGGCTTTCTGAAAGAACTGCAATAGCTAAAGGTCCATGTGAAAATCTGTGGAGACTAGAGACACAAGATGCTTATCACTCAGTGTTATGGTTTACATATGAGATACCCATCCCAAAGCTCTGGATGTTAAGGGAGAGGTGAAATGACTAGGTTATGAAAGTTGTGACCTCATCAGTCCATCCTAGTTAGATTGGACTACAGGCAGGAGGGGTGTGACTAAAGGAGGTGGATTAATGGACAGTTTTATCTGCCCTTCAGTCACTTTCACCTTCCAACTCCCCCTCTCTCTGCTCTCTGGCTGCAGTGAATGGAGCAGTCCTCCTCCACCACATCCTTCCACCTGGATGTCCTGCCTCACTTTGCCAGAGCAAGTCAGCCCCCCATGAATTAAATCTCTGAAACTGGGAGCCCAAATGAACCTTCCCTCCTCCAAGTTGTTCCTATCAGGTGTTTCGGTCACAGTGATGATAACTGACTCAGGTGGCCCATCTTCATATTCTTTCCCTGTGTAGGTCAACTTTTGATGGTGAATGTCTGAGATCATGAACTTATAATGAGAAAAGGATTATTTTGGCCAACACTTTTGGGGGTTCTAAACCATGATCATTAGAGCTCATTTCGTGGGGCCTACAGGAAGGTAGAACACTGTGGCAGGAGCATGGGGTAAAGTAAGACCGCTCATCTCATGGCTCGGAAGCAGAGGACAGTAAGGAAGGTGTCAAGATCCCATGACCTCCTTCAAGGTTATGCCCCCAATGACCCAAGACCTCTCCCACTAGGCCCCATCTCTTAAAGAGAACACCACTTCCTTAGAGAACCTCTGTGGAGATCAAGCCTTCAACACGTAGGCCATTGGGGGTAAGGTCAAGACTACAGCATCTCTCCAGAAGCAACCACTGTCCTTATTATGGAGTCTACCCAGGCTCATAGGTCTTTTTCACATAGAGTATTTTCATTTTAGGCTCAAATGGAAATGCAATTATTTTTTTTTCTAGATCAAAGAAAGATTACAGTGAATAGACCAAGTTCGGTTAGCAAACTTCATGAATGTTTTCAGAAATAAGGAAGGCTAGCATCTAAACTTATCTTGATGACATTCTAGAGTTTCTAAGAAATTGCTATGAATACATCCAACCAGTTAAAATTTTTTTTTCCACAAACAAAAATGCTAATATCAGGCTGGTGTCAGAATTCTTCTAGGCTTCAGAAACTCCAGAAGAGAGTAGGAAAAAAAAAAATCACAGAGGTGTTGGAAGTGGTTTATTCTCTCCATGAAAACTAAAGTACCATTAGGAAGAAAAGGTGATGGTCTAAGTAAACCTCATGTGATAGGTCACAGTCAAAATGCAGGCACACTAAAAATATATTGTGTAAAATTACCTTCATGTAATGTGTATTTAGTGTATATGAAGCATAAATGAATTTTATGCTCAGACTTGTGTCATATCCCCAAGATATCTCATTGTATATGTGCAAATAATTCAAAATATAAAAAATAAATTCAAAACTCTTCTATTCCTAAATATTTCAGATAATACTCAACCTACAATTGCAGAAGGGATAAATATTCCTTATAGAAGAATTCCAATAAATAAATGTAGAAAGAATGAAGGCATTAAGATATCAGTAATAGAACATCAAAATAAAAATTGCAGTAGGCAAGATTCATTGACAAATGATAATATTAGTGAGTGAAATTTTAAGGATATTTTAGTATATTTTCATAGCCTCAAAATTCCCCTCACAGTATTTACCAATTACAGTGTTGGTTTTAACATATCCACAAATTTTTGGTACTCTTGCCTCCAGAAAAAATGCTTAAGTTCCCTCCTTTTGAATTTGAACTGGATTTACTGTCTGGTTCTAATGAATAGCACATAGAAAGGAAAAAATGACTTTATAGTGGAAAACATGGTAGACACCACCAGTGTCCAAGTTTAATACCATCCATGAGTGATGCTGATATCATGCACTTCCTGATATGATGTTATAAGAAGGCACTTCCTCTGTAACATTTTCCTACAAAAATCTACAACTCTAGACTAATGATGGATGAGAAAACACACAAAAAAAATCTAAATTGGGGATTCTTCTCCAAAATACCTAAAACAGTTCTCTTTGAAAGTGTCCAAGTCATCAAAAGCAAAGAAAGATTAAGAAACTGTCACAGACTGGAGAAGGTTAAGAAGACATGACTAAAAATTACAGCCTGGCATCCTGAATTAGCCACAGAAACAGGAAAATTACGTTGGTGGAAAAACTGTTGAAATCTTCATATCAACTGTGGTCACACCAGAATGCTAATATTAGAAACTGGGTAAAAAGTATTTAGGCACTCTCTGAACTTTAGATTCTTCTGATAATCTAAAATTATATCAAAACACTTTCTAAAAATTGCAGGCACGTTTGAATTAATTTAAAGAATCTCAGCTATGTGTTGAATGCAAAGAAAACACCCAAAACAATGTGTCATAGAAAACGTGCATCATGGCTTTTAGCACATGTTAGATACAATTTGAGCAAAAAGGTAAAATTTTCAATAGACAACATAAAACTCAAAGTGCAATGCAAAATGTCTTAAGAGGAGGAAAAAAATCATTTTAGTTTGATAATTATTATCAACCACAATAAAGATATAACTGGCAAGAAACTATCCATGGAGGAAATGTCTTCATAAAACATAAGGTAAAAACTTAAATCTGAGAAGAGAGCACTAACAGAAATATGAGTGTTGATGATGTTAGCACAACACACTTGGTCAAGTAGACATAACACATATAATTGGATAATAAAAAAAATACGGTTGATTTACTAAATATGTCAACTATTTTCACCAACAGGGAATACATATTCTTTACAAATCCCCAGGGAGGATTTTGAAAATTGATTATAATCTACAATACAAAAAAAAACTATCAGTGATATCTAAAAGGGAAAGAATGAACAGGCTACCTTATGTGGTTACAGAGCAATAAAACTAGGTAATAGCAAAAGTCAAAACAGTGACAAAATCCAAATATACTTAGAAATGGAGGAGGGACATTGTCTCATAAATACCATGGAAAAAGGATCATATAAAGGTCAATTATGGAATATTTAAGTAAGCAAAAATAAAACTGAGAAGAATTGATATAAGATATCACATTTTAGTGAAACCATGTTTGAGACGAATGATAGATTGAATGCATTCTTTTCATATAAAATAAGAAAATCGAAATTAAACTTTCATGTTAATAAGATGGAAAATAAGGAACAAGACGAACTCAAAATGCAAAATAAAGAAATTAATAAGAAATAAAAACAATTAGAAGGAGAGGAGGTAATAGAAATGACTTAAAAGCTGGTTCTTTAAAAAAAAAACAATAAGTTAAATAGCTCCTATAAAAAAGAGTAAATGAAAAACAGAATTACTAGTAAAAAATGAGACAGTAATGACAGTAAAATATAAACAAGATTTTAAACGTTAAAATCTAAGTAAATAATAGTCTGAAAAAAAACCAAAAATGATTAAAAGAATTAATTCAAGATGTAGGGTAACACACACACACACACACACACACACTGAAAAATAAGAATTCTCAATGAAATAAACTTGAAAATAAGTTTATGAAATTTTACTCAAGAAAAAGTTGAAAACTTTGCCAGATGTCAAAGGCGATTATATAACCCATGCTTTCATTAGGAAGGACAGGGAAAGAATTTAATACCGTCTCTTCTCAATTATATCAAGGTATTTTTAGTCCTTAACAGGTGTGGAAACTCTTCGGATGATCCCGCAGTTTTTCTCTTTGCACATCAACACGATGCTGTTATCAACCACTGACTGACCTTCTGTCCTAAGAATGAAATTTGCTTTGCTTCACAGCTTTGGCTGTGAGAATCGCCTGTGTGGTTCCTTGTAGTGTGAGATTATTAATGTGGATGGTGGAGTGGTATTCAATTCTGTGAGTGGTATCGATTGCCCTTGCAATTTGATTCGGTTCCTTAGAACTCAAGTCAATTCTTAGATCACAATTTGTTTACCCATCCAAGGGCATATGGACATTTGTGAGTCATCGCTCCCCCATTTTGGTTTGTACAAATAAATCCACTATAAACATTCTTATAGGGAGATTCTTAAAATAGTCACATCTTGTCCTAGGCTAAGCCCAAGAAGCAGGGCTGGTTAACCAGTTTGGTGAAGATAATCTATTTCATGAATGCTTTCTGTAGAACCCATAATGAGGCTGGGAGACAAACAGGGCTGAGGTCACAGATTGAGTTTCTCACCAGCCTTGAGGCATGGGAACGGGATTTCATACTTTGTATCAGCCGTGGAGACTCTTCTGATGGGTGGAGTATACATTTTTTTAAATTTGTTTTAATTAGTTATAAATGACAGTAGAATGCACTTATATTCTTTAAAAAAAAACAGTAAGTTAAATAGCTTTGATGTATCATACAAAGATGGGATATAATTTCTCATTTTTCTGAGTATACATATTGTAGAATCACATTGGTCATACAGTTACATACATACATACAATAATAATGTCTGTAATTCTATCTATCTTTCTTATCCCCACATCGCCTGCCTTCCCCTCCTTCCACTTCCCTCTACCTAATCTGAGGTAATGCTATTTTTTTCATTACAATTCTTAATACACATATATACCACATTTTTTGTATTTCTGTTTGTATATAAAGTATGTTGACACCCAATTCAAGTCTTCATACATGTACATTTGTATAATGATGTCCATCACGTTTCACTATCCTTGCTAATCCCCTGGCCCCACGTTTCCCTCCCACCCCTCTTCCCTATCTAGAATTCTTTGATTCCTCCCATGCTTTCCATCCCAAACCCACTATAAGTCAACCTCCCTGTATCAGAGAAAACATTTGGTATTTGGTTTGGGGGGATTGGCTGACTTCATTTAGCATTATCTTCTCCAACGCCATTCATTTACCTGCAAATGCTATGGTTTTGTTCTATTTTAATGCTGAGTAATATTCCATTGTGAATATATGCCACATTATTTTAATCCAGTCATCCACTGAATGGGCTCCACAGTTCAGCTTCTGTGAATTGTGCTGCTATAAACATTGATATGGCTGTGTCCCTGTAGTATGCTGTTTTTAAGTCGTTTTTGTATAGTCTGAGCAGAGGAATAGCTGGGTCAAATAGTAGTTCCACACCCAGTTTTCCAAGAAATCTCCATACTGCTTTCCGTATTGGCTGCACCAATTTGCAGTCCCACCAGCAATGTATGAGTGTACATTTTTCCCCACATCCTCACCAACATTTATTGTTGTTTGTCTTCATATTATTAGCTACCATTCTGACTGGACTGAGATGATATCTTAGAGTGGTCTTGATTTGCATTTCTCTGATTGCTAGAGATGATGAGCATTTTTTCATATATTTGTTGGTTGATTGTATATGTTCTTCTGAGAAGTGTCTGTTCATGTCCTTGGCCCATTTGTTGATTGAGTTATTTGTTTTTTTGGTATTTAGCTTTTTGAGTTCTTTATATATATACCCTAGAGATTAATGTTCTATCTAATGTGTGAGGGGTAAAACTTTGCTCCCAGGATGTAGGCTGTCTGTTCACCACACAGATTGTTTCTTTTGCTGAAAAGAAACTTTTTTGTTTGATTCCATCGTATTTATTGATTCTTGGTTTTAATTCTTGCTCTATAGGGGTCTTATTAAGGAAGTTGGGACCTAATCCCATATGATGAAGATTAGGGCCTACTTTTTCTTCTTTTAGATGCAGAGTCTCTGTTTTAATTCCTTGATCCTTGATCCATTTTGAGTTAAGTTTTTTGCATGGTGAGAGACAGGGATTCGATTTCATTTTGTTGCATATGGATTTCCAGTTTCCAGCACCATTTGTTGAAGATGCTATCTTTTCTCCAATGCATGTTTTTGGCAACTTTGTCTAATATAAGATAATTGTAATTTCGTGGGTTAGTCTCTATGTCCTCTATTCTGTACCATTGGTCTACCAGCATGTTCTGGTGCCAATACCATGCTGTTTTTGTTATTATTGCTCTGTAGTATAGTTAAGGTCTGGTATAGTGATACCACCTGCTTCACTCTTCCTGGTTAGGATTGTTTTAGCTCTTCTGGGTCTCTAATTTTTCCAGATGAATTTCATGATTACTTTTTCTATTTCTATGAGGAATGCCATTGGGATTTTGATTGGAATTGCATTAAATCTGTATAGGGATTTTGGTAGTATGGTAATTTTGATAATATTAATTATGCCTATCCAAGAGCAAGGTAGATCCTTCCATCTTCTAAGGTCTTCTTTGATTTCTTTCTTTAGGGTTCTGTAGTTTTTATTGTATAGATCTTTCACCTTTTTTTTAAGTTGATCCCCAAGTATCTTATTTTTTTGAGGATATTGTGAATGGGGTAGTTTTCCTCATTTCTTCCTCAGAGGCTTTGTCACTGATATACAGAAATGCCTTTGATTTATGGGTGTTGATTTTATATCCTGCAACTTTGCTGAATTCATTTACTAGTTCTAGAAGTTTTCTGGGGGAATTTTTTGGGTCTTCTAGGTATAAAATCATATTGTCAGCAAATAGAGCTAATTTAAATTATTCTTTTCCTATAGTATCCCTTTAATTTCTTTTGTCTGTAAAATTGTTCTGGCCAGTGTTTTAAGAACTATGTTAAATAGAAGTGGTTAAAGAGGGCATCCCTGTCTTGTTCCAGATTTTAGAAGGAATGCCTTCAATTTTTCTCTGTCTAGAATGATGTTGGCCTGAGGCTTAGCATAGATAGCCTTTATGATGTTGAAATATGTTCCTGTTATACCTAGTTTGATGCTGCATTTTGTCAAATGCTTTTTCTGCATCTATTGAGATGATCATATGATTCTTATCTTTAAGACTATTGATGTGATAAATTACATTTATTGATTTCCATATGGTGAACCAAACTTGCATCCCTGGGACGAATCCCAGTTGATCATGGTGCACAATCTTTTTTATGTGTTTTTGTATTCAATTTGCCGAATTTTATTGAGAATGTTTGCATCTAGGTTCATTAGAGATATTGATCTGAAGTTTTCTTTCTTTGAAGTGTCTTTGTCTGGTTTTGTAATCAGGGTTATATTGGCCTCATTGAATGAGTTTGGAAGTGCTCCCTCTTTTTCTATTTCCTGAAATAAATTGAAGAGTATTGGTATTAGTTCTTCTGTAAAGGTCTTGTAGAACTCAGCTCTGTATCCATCTGGTCCTGGGCTTTTCTTGTTTGGTAATCTTTTGATGGCATCTTCTATTTACTCATTTGATATTGGTATGTTTAAATTGTGTATATCTTCCTGACTCAATCTGGGCAGATCATATGACTTAAGAAATTTGTCGATGCTGTCAATGTCTTCTATTTTATTAGAGTATAAAGTTTCAAAATAATTTCTAATTATCCTCTGTATTTCTGTACTGCCTGTTGTGATATTACCTTTTTCATCATGTATGGTGGTAATTTGAGTTCTCTCTCTCCTCTTCATTAGTGTGGCTAAGGGTCTGTCAATTTTATTTATTTTTTCAAAAACCAACTTTTAGTTTTGTAAATTTTTTCAATTGTTTCTTTTGTTTCAATTTCATTGATTTCTGCTCTAATTTTAATTATTTCTTGCCTTCTACTGCTTTTGCTGCTGATTTGTTCTTCTTTTTCTAGGGCTTTGAGATGTAGTATGAGTTATTTATTTGTTGACTTTTTCTTCTTTTTAGGAATGCACCCAATGCAATGAATTTTCCTCTTAGTACTGCTTTCATAGTGTCCCAGAGATTTCGATATGGCTGTGTTCTCATTTACCTCTAAGAAATTTTTAATCTCCTCCTTTATGTCTTCTGAAACTCATTGTTAATTCAGTAGCATATTGTTTAGGCTCCATGTGATGCATAAGTTTTTATTTTTTATTGTGTCATTGATTTCCAATTTTATTCCATTATGATCTGATAAAATACATAGTAGTATCTCTACTTTTTTGTATTTGCTAAGAGTTGCTTTGTGGCATAGTATATGGTCTATTTTAGAGAAGGATCCATGTGTTGCTGATAAGAAAGTGTATTCTCCCATTGAAGGATGAAATATTCTATATATGTCAGTTAAGTCTAAGTTATTAATTGTATTATTGAGTTCTATAGTTTCTTTATTCAACTTTTGTTTGGATGATCTATCCAGTGGTGAGAGAGGTGTGTTAAAGTTACCCAAGATTATTGTGTTGTGGTCAATTTGACTTTTGAACTTGAGAAGAATTTGTTTGATGAACATAGCTGCACCATTGTTTGGGGCATATACATTTATGATTGTAATGTCTTGTTGGTGTATGGTTCCCTTGAGCAGTATGTAATGTCCATTATATTCCTTTTGATTAACTTTGGCTTGAAGTCTACTTTATTTGATATGAAGATGGAAACCCCTGCTTGCTTCCATAGTCCTTGTGAGTGGTATGATTTTTCCCAACCTTTCACCTTCAGTCTGTGTATGTCTTTTCCTAGCAGATGACTCTTCTGGAGGCAACATATTGTTGCATCTTTTTTAATCCAATCTGCTAGCCTATGTCTTTTGATTGGTGAGTTTAAGTCATTAACATTCAGAGTTACTATTGAGACATGGTTTGTATTTCCAGCCATATTTGTTTATTTTTGCTATTTTACTTGAATTGGTTTTCCTCTTCGATTAGTTTTTCCTTTAGTGTACTACCTCTCTCTGCTAGTTTTAATTGTTTTTTTTTTTTCTCTTCATGAAATATTTTGCCAAGAGTATTTTGTAGTGCCGGTTTTCTAGCTATAAATTATTTTACTTTTGTTTATCATGGAAGGTTTTTATTCCATCTTCAAATTTGAAGCTTAATTTTGCAGGATACAAGATTCTTGGTTGGCACCCATTATCTTTCAGAGCTTGAAATATGTTGTTTCAGGATCTTCTAGATTTTAGGTTTCTGTGTTGAAAAATCTGTTATTATCCCAATTGGTTTACCCCTATATGTAATCTGATTCCTTTCTATTGTGGTTTTTAAAAATTCTCTCCTTATTCTGTATGTTGGACATTTTCATTATAATGTGTCTTGGTGTGGATCTGTTGTGATTTTGCACCATCAGCATCCTGTAGGCTTCTTATGATTTCTGTTTCATTCTTCATGTCTGGAAAGTTTTCTGATATTATTTTATTAAACAGATTGCTCATTCCTTTGGTTTAGACCTCTACTTCCCTCTATCCCAATAACTCTTAAATTTGGTCTTTTTATGCTATCCCATATTTCTTGGATGTTCTGCTCATGGTTTCTTTTCAGTTTCACTGTGCTATCTATGTTCTTTTCAAGATGATATACTTTATCTTCATTGTATGATTTCCTGTCTTTTAAGTGGTCTACTATGTTGGTGATGCTCTTGTTTGAGTTTTTAATTTGCTTTACTATTTCCTTTACTTCAAGTATATCTGTTTGGTGTTTTTTTTTTTTTGTTGTTGTTGTTGTTGTTTTTGTATAAAGTTTATCTCCCTGTTGAGTTGATCTTTTTCTTCTTGGATTTGTTTATGTAGCTCATTGTCAAAGTGATCTTTCACTGTATTTATTATCTAATGACTTCTTTGAGATCCCAAACATTTTATTCATGTATATTCTGAAATCTTTATCTGTAATTTTTTTTCTGCTGTAGCTGTCAATTCTTCTAATGATGTGTTCTCTTGAATTGTTTGTGGTACTTTATTCCCTTGTCTTTTCATGTTGCTCTCATTTCTTTTTTTCCAGCTCTATGTGACTGGTGTATTATTGTTTTTACCCTATAGATTTGCAGTGCTCTTGTATGGTTCCAAGATCCCTCCTTTGTGGGGAAGGATATTGTTAACAGATCCTAATACCAACAGTTCATCACCTATAAACAAATTATTGTTATTAAAACATTTATAGTTAGTCTCAAAGTCCAAAAATGTTGGATTTAATTATTATTTAAGATATAATCAGTAGTTTCATAAAAGGTATACAGTTTCTGGTGGCAGAGAGTGAACTGGGGGTTGGGCGTAGGACAATATGCTATGGGGGAAAGATGTGAGGGTATGGGGTTAATATAACTTAGGAAATTAGGAGAACTCTAATGAAGAGGGTTAGAAGCAGAAGAATAGATAGGAGGTAGAATTTAGGGTAGACAAGTATGAGGGAGGAAAGTAGAGCACATAAAAACACACACACATATGTATTTAGAAAATTACAGGCTATTAAACTAGTAAAATTTGGTGAGTGCAAGAAGAAGAAGGAAGAAAAAATGGGAAAGATGGAAAGAGAAAAAGTGAGAGAAGAAAGAGAAAAAAAGAAAGAGAAGAGAATAATAAAAAATGGGGGAGGGGGCTTATGCAATTCCTCTATATTACATTATTCATGTGACTCAGATCTCATAGTTCTCTTTCATGTAAAGTTCTTGTTTCACATATGTTGGGGCTGTGAGGGCCTGGGGATAGAAGGGTAGAGGAGGAAGAATAAGGATAAAAAAGCTAAACAACAACAACAATAAAAACTCTTAGAATTCCATTTCCTTTCTGCTTCTCTTCCCTTTCAGTAGGTGGAGTTGTCTTAACCAGGGTGAGAAGACTTGAGCCCCATGGTATAGTCTCCCTCTCCTGCCTGGAGCTTCCCAATCCTGGTCTCTGATTTGCTTCAGGGTTTTTGCTCTCACACCACTAGGCCCCTGTCCTCCTTTGCTTATCAGGTCCCAACTGGGAACCTCTCACTCTCAGGCTGCACCAGGTGGGCAGTGCCCTTGTCACACTTGTGCTCCCGCTCCATTCAGCTGAGAGCGGTTTTGGTGCTGGGAGTCCCTGTGCTGAATAATCACAGCTGGGGAGGGGGGGAAGGGGGGGAAGTTGGAAACCAGGTACTTGTTCAAAGGGAGGTCCGCGCTGATAGCCATGCCCACCAAAAATTGGCAAGAAGGGTTTTCCAAGATGGAGTCGGTCTGTTTCCAGTGCTGGGGTATCTGGTGAGGTGGGGGGAACTGGGTTGGCCTTGTGCTACGATTGCAGCTGTGTGGCCTGCGTGGGAGCAACTGATTAGGTGCATCTGATTAGGTGTTTCTGTTATGCTCCTTGAGAGCCCTGTGGGCTAGCTCTGTGGGCTTTGGGTCCAGAGTCTGGAGTCTCACTGGATCACAGAGGCTCTAATTTCTGCGCAGGTGGTCGCAGTTCTGGTGGTTTCTGCAAAAATCTGTTGTATGGGGTCCTATCATACACTCTGAGATGTTGTATTCTGTCTAGGTGAAACCTTGTGGAGATGCTGCCTGACTGCTTTCTTGGTTTAATTCCACACAGCAGCCAGAAACAGTACCTCCTCTATTCCACCATCCTGGATCCCCTCCTGGAGTATACTTCTTAAACAGGTGATACCTATCAGCTGAGTAGTGTGAGCCACCAGCCACCATTTTCCCAGTGGTGAGGGATGAGGTTCTTGATCTGAGACATCTCTTGGGTAAATGCATCAGAGTAAAATTGCTTGTTCACAGGTAAATGTATGATTAACTTTTTAAAAAAGTCAATGATATTCTGAATTAGTTTTACCATTTTGCATCTTAGTAGTAAAGCATCAGAGCACCAGTTGTTTGACATCTTCACTGATTTTGTGCTTGGTGATTGTTTTAATATTGTCACTTCCAAGGAAGTGTGAAATAGTACCTTACCTGCAGTTTTCATTAGCATTTCCCAGTGAGTGTCTTTTTTTTAAAATGTTTTTTTTTTTTTTGAAGTCCTCCTCTTAGGTCTTACCCCCTTTTAAACTTGATTGTTTATCTTTTTTACCATTAATTCATCATGCTAGATACAAGACTTAGCAATATAAAAGTAGTGTGAATGTTTTCTCCTTGTCTGTGGCTTTACTTAATAGTGTCTTTTGATGAGCAGATTTAAATTTTGATGAATTTCATTTTTAAAATCATTTATGATTAGTACTTCCTAGATCTTCTTTAAATTTTTTTTTGCTTATCTCAAAGTCATGATCATATTCTACTACATTTCTACAAGAACCTTTATGGCTTCAGATTTAAGATTTTAAGCATACGGTCCATTTAAATTAATGTGCGTGCATCCTAGAAGGAAGGTGAAAGATCACTCCTTTATTAGGATAGCCCATTATTCCAGCATTCTTTACCGAAAAGATTTTTCTTCCTTTGCTAGAAGTATTTGGTACCATGTCAGAATCAGTTAACCATGAGTCTTGTTTCTGGTCTAGGTTGTATGCCAGGGATCTAGTTATCTCTATATCAATGCCACACTGCCTTAGTATGCATAGTTTCATAGTAAATCTTAGCACCATATGGTTTAGGTCCCCCAGCCCTGTTTTCCTGTTTCAGATTTGTTTTTGTAATTATAGATCTTTTGTATGCCCATTAAGTTTCAGAATCACCAATCAATTTCTAAAAACAAAACAGAATGAAATGAAGCAAAACCAAAAATCTGCTGTGATTTTGATTATGACCATTTTGATAGAAATTTGCTTCAGGTAGAGGATCTCTTTTCTGAAACGCTTGGGACCAGACCTAGTACAGATATGGATTTTCTTGTTTAAATGACAGAATATTTGCATCTACATAACAAATGTCTTGGAAATAGAGCCCAAATCTAAACACAAAATTCATTTGTGATTCACAGACACCTTACACACAAAGCCAAAGGGAATTTTATGCAATATTTTAAAATAATTTTGTGCATGAAGCAACATTACGAGGTGTGGAATTTTCACTCATCGCATCATGTTGGCACTCAAAAAGTTTTAGATTTTGGACTAGGATTTTTAGATTAGGGATGCTCAAACTGTTGTGTCTTGTCTTTTTTTGAGTCACCTTCTTAGAAGCTGTATAAATTTTTGTAAATCTCTTCAAAGCACCAAGTATTTATTGTGTTGATTTTCTATGTCATTTTCTTTTTTCTTTCTTTCTTTTTTTTTTTTTTTGATTACTGTCTACTTTTGTTATAACATCTTTACCAAAATTTTCTGGGGACTGCAATGTGCTTCTTATCACAGTTTATTTAGGATTAATATTAAGCTATTTTACCTACTGTGCAAGAAGCCTACAACTGTGTAATTCCATTTATCCTCTTGCCTTTCTTGAATATATTTTACCTCTACATACTTTTGTCAGTTGTTTTTTATTTCCCTCCATATTTACTATTTCTGAGGCTCTTTTTCTTTCCTGTAGATGCAATTTAGCATCTGGTATCGTTTCCTTTCAGCCCAAAGAGCATATTTTCATATATAGCATAGTTCAGGTCTTTTGGTAACAAATTTCCTGTTTTCTTCTTATTTGAAACATCTTTATTTCACTCTTATTTTTGAAGGGTTTGGTTCCTGCCTGTAGAATTACCACCATTCCCACTTTTGAGCAAAAGATGTTCCACTGTCTTCTGACCTTAATAAAACAAATCACAGAATGATTCTTTTTGATTGGCAGTTAATGATCATTGGTGTCATTGCTACCTGTATGTTTATTCTTCATTGAATGTTTGGTCAGACTTTATCAGGAAGTCAGTATCTCATTATTGCTTGTTTAGTCTCTCTATTGGAGACATTTCTCAGTGTACCCCTCTCTGTTGATGTTTCTTCTACCACTTATTTCAGCATGTCCCCCTTATTAAATAAGTATCATCTATATATATACACACACACACATATGTAGATCTATATATTTCATGCATATATATAAATGTGTTTGTGTATATACATATATATGTATGTATGTGTGCGTGTGTGTGTGTGTGTGTGTGTATATATATATATATATATATATATATATATATATATATGGAATTATGGAATTCTTTTCATATATTTTATTAATTAATGTTCTAAATTCTATGTTTGCTGTTCAGTATTAATAATGCAATACCAGGGCAAAGGTTGAATAACTCAACAGCAGAGCACTTTCCCAGCATTTGCAAGGCCTAAATTTAATCCCCAGCACCACAAAACAACAATAAGATACCTTGTTTATTTAAGTTTGCATTGGTTTGGTGTGTTTTCTGGTCCTTTGAATGCTAATCCCTTCTAGATGCCTATTTCCAATCAGCATAAAGAATGTGCATACAATGTGTGTATACAGAATATAGCTAGTCTCTTTTATCATGCAAGTTGATGGCCTTTACCTTTTTATGTTTAACCAGATTCCAATTTGTATTTCTTGTTCACACATCATATGCTTATTCTTTCTTTCATATTTTGTACATTATTTTTTCCCACATTTTGCTGTGTGGAGCATGCATATATATTTGTTTTCTCAAAGGAATTGTAAAATACAGACCTTGGTTTTAATTCAATTATAGTTTAATTTTAGTTTAAATAACTTCATCCTTTCATTCCTTAATTATTAGTCTTATGGAGAATATAGCCTCTATGAATTCACTTCAATTCAGGAAAGAAAATAAGAAAATTCCTTCTTTTCCCATTTTATGTCTAATATGACATAGATTGGGAGCCGCTGAATGCTATTTTTCTCCTTTTGAAGTCTACTCTTTTCTTTCAAATTAAATTATGGCACTTCATAGTGCTTTTTAACTATATTTTAAGTTTATTTTAAGTTAGATATATATTTAAACAATTTTGTGTTTTGCTTCCAAACGTTTTATTCTCATGCTCATTTCTGAGTTTTAAAAAATTGTTGGTTTCTTATGACATTTGAGTTCATCTTTGGGTTACATTCTTCAGGATAGTTATGTGGAGTGTATACTTTATGAACACTAGCATATCTAAAAATTCTTTCTATTATCTTCACACATGAATAACAGTTTGCCCAAGAATTTGAGGGTTACTAAATTTCCTCTTGAAAGTCTGCATGAATTTCTCCAGTGTCTTTCAGCCTCTGACATTGAAGAAGAGCCATCTCAGCCATGTCCGGTCCTTGCTTTCTTTTTACTGGAGAGTTTTCATGGTACAACAAGCTTTCTTACCTTCTATGTGAACTTTACAACATAATTTTAATTGAAAAGTTTAGTTTAGCTATCACTCGAGTCCTGATAATTTATTATAAAAACCAAGAGAAACCTAGTTAGAGAGCATTCTTCCCAAAGTATAAAGTAGCACTGGGAAGGAAATTGTGGTATGACTTAGGGAGGAAAGTCTTCTGTGTGTTGTTATGATAGTATTATAGTCACTCTTTGTTGGCCCAGGTGTGCATCTGCAGGTTCTCTATGTGGGTATTTTCCCCATTGGGTTGAAAATACTTGAAAATTGACCCATGATGTCCCAGATGCATAGCTTCAGCTGCAGTTAAAGTGCTGAAAATAAAATCACAATGAAATTTCATATTTTTTTCTTACAGAAAAATGTTAGTGCTATTTCTAAAAACAATATGCATGTTACACTATTTTGACAAAGTTGTCCTTCATAGTAAAACTTATGTTCATAGACTTCATATGTTGTAGAATAACATTTGCATGTTGTTTAAGCAGGTTTGTTGATTGGACTAAAAATATTATATGCCAAGTATATCACTAGGCTACTAAATGGAGAATACATGTGTGAAACATAAGTAAAATTTACTATCATCTATTTATAGAAATAAAAATGATATAATTAGTATGGCCCAATGTACTATACACTATTGGAACTCATAATATTTGAAATAAAAGATTCTCTTCTATGATTTCAGCCACACCCTCACACACAGAATATTGTTTAAAAAAAAAAAAAACAGAAAGAGAACTGATTTTTCTATATACTGTGACTTTTTCTTCCAATTTCCAGAATTCCCTTGAGTCTAATTCCTGTGCTGACATTGGTTTCAGGGAGACATTGTGGAACCAGTTCTTGATAAGTCTGCATGTTTGTGTGCTGAATGTCTCCAAGTTGCCCTCTCCAAGACCTGCTGGAGAGAAAATGACATGCAGGGGGTGGGGAGCTGGGGGAACAGTGTCACAATCTATGCCCAGCTGGTCTGGATTATCTAACCTCCGAGGTGTATCCGCTGCTGCCCCTGCATCCCATTATAAATCATCTCTCTGTTGAGCATCAGGCCAGACTAGGGTCTGATTCATTGGCTGAGTGCCGCTACCTGGCTGCAGGAGAAGCCTGGGTCTCTGTCCTGTAATAGTCATCATGCTTTAAGGAACCTTCACATTTTTGAACAGTTACATAGTGTCCTCCGTTAAATAAAGAAAGAGGAAGTCTGGAGTCCGTTTCCGGCAGCTAGCAGAGAGCTGTTTTCATCCCTTTTGACATTAGCAAGGTTTGTCAGCTTGTTAATCTTTAAGGGGATTTGGGGTTGAAATTTGGGGAGGGTGCAGTTGGGGGTGAAGAGTCAAGTTAAACCTCTTCAATATGGTTTAAGGGAATAAAATAGATGCCCAGTGGCTTTTTTTTTTTTTAATGGCTGTGATTCTCACTTGGCCTTGAGTTTCAACTCCCAAGTTGATGTGAAAGGAAAACCACCAACTATTGGATAGTGTAAGCACTCTAATAATAGTCTCTGCCTTTCTGGTTGATGACTTTGCAAGTCTGCTTCCATCATTCCAAGGTAGCAGAAGCAATCAATAACCGTGATATAAATTACATGTGGACTGAGCATTTAAGCACGACAGGGTCTGGGTCTCCACAAGGCCAATGTTAATCAACAAGGTTGCCTGGGAAACAGTCTCCTCCTTTTTCATCATTTTTCTGCCACGTGCCCAAAAGCCAATTAAAATTTGGTTAGAAAAGCAGAATTAGGGAGTACCTGGATTCCCCTCCCTTCATGGAAATCTGTGTTTAGAGAGACTCCCCTAGCTTCTAGAAATCACATTTGACTGAGAGATAAAACAGAGGAGAGGAGAAAGTTATCCCACAGAAATCTGCCTCTACAGCCATACTTATCAATTATTCTCTGACAAATTATGTATACACACACACACACACACACATGCACACATGCACACACTTGCCTTAGACAGACTGGTTGGGACGTGCTGCATCTGGCAAACATCACATGAGGCTTCCTTATGGCCTAAACAATGACACTATTGTTTGTAGTATTAAATGGTGGAGTTGGGGTCAGAATGACAACTGCCTCTATGGAGATTGTGTTCGAGCTCCTTGGGGTAGAGAGGACTCTTGCAGGAAGCAAATTCTATAAATTTTTTCTGGAGAAATGCTGTGCATAGAACATCATGCACTCTCTAGGAGCCTGATATTTAAACCTTCCTGCAGGAAATATTGTGGGTGCTGGGGAAGTTCATGGATGCTCATAAAAAGGTAGAGGGGGAAAGGAGTCAGATTGCTGACTGGTGTGTAGACCTATAGACACTTGGCTTCTAGCGCTCTAAACATTGGCTTTCTACCTAAGAGTTAATGTGAAGAAACAGCTCCACTGCTCTCTGCTGTCATGCATAACTCTAAAGAACCAATTTAAAAAATGGAATAAGGGGGTTTAAAAATCAGATCCATGAAGCAACATGCTTTTCAGGTTCTTATCTCATGCCACTAAAGACAACATCAAAAAAACAAAAACAAAAACACATGGCATGCATGAATTTCTGTCAATCTGCTAGGAAATGTCTCTATGGGTTTTGAAACACATTATTCTATTATTATATGGGATAATATGATTTTTAACTAAATTTAAAAGCATAAGGAATAATTAGGATTTGAACTTTGTAAGTCTCATTAATTCTAGAAAGTTGATAAATGTCTGAATTGTCTATCATGCACATAAAAAGTACCCTCAAGTTAATTGTAAAAACGTTAACGATAAAGGGGCTGGGGTTATGGCTCAGTGGTAGAGTGCTTGCCTAGCACATGTGAGGCACTATATTTGATCCTCAGCACCATGTAAAAATAAATAAATAAAATAAAGATATTGTGTCCATCTACAACTAAAAAAAGAAAGAAAATTAACAATAAATAAATGCCCATGCTCCTGCCCATGGAAATTACCAACTCTTAATAAAGTCTACTCTATTATTATATATATATATAATACTCTATTATTATGTAGATAACTGTATATCTTGCAATGGGCATCCACCACTGCATGCTCCTTAAGGATCAGAGTTGGTGAGACAGACTTGGAAACGATTACACAGACCTTTTCTGAAACATGTTTTTAAAACAAAGTGCAAAACATATCAGAAAACATTCTCTTAGTATTTGTTCTTTCAGGATTGCAGAACTTATGGAGAAATACACAGTACACTTAAAATCATAACTAGTTTAGGGTCTTAATTCTGACACTGATCATCTATATTTTGGAATAAGTTATCCAGCATCTTTACATACAAATGTATTCACCAGTAAGATAGAAAATAAATGATATCTGGGCAGCCTGTTTTCTCTGTTAAATGGAAAAAAGGCAAAACTGATTACAGCTCAGTCTTTCCAACTAAGCCTGTATTTAAGCTTTTATTTTTATTTAAATTTTCACTGTACAAATTGTTAATAGAATGACTTTGCAGCTATATGAGACATTGAAAATGCAGTTGGTTATCCTTTTAATATCCGTAAGAGCTGGGTGGTCCAGGACAATGAAAGAATGCAGGCTTCCATCAAATTCAAAGGTGTTTAGAAGTAGACAGAAGATATACCTACATAACTTAGGATCTAGGGAAATAGAAAATCTAACGAGGCAATCAACGTAAGTTCAAGTTGCAGATGTTTACGAGTAGAAAAAAGAATAGGTAATGTGTGAGACACACATGAATCCAGAGTTCTTAGATCATGTGGAAACCTCTTTTGAGTTATAGAGTCTTTGAAGTAACAATTATCAAGAGGTTTAATGTATCACATCAAAGTTGCTGATAAGAATTCCATCAGCATCCTAGCTGAAATATTTCTTGTTTTATTTTGCAGCCCCAAACATGCTGAGGAAGTGACCCCCACACCATACATGAAATAATAGAATAATGTCCTTAATTGGCAGAAAGAAATGTGCAGAATGCATGCCACTCTGTACTCACATCCATCAGAAACCTTGTGTGGAAATTCATGGCACTTCCTCAAAAAGGTAAATGTCTTCCTTAAAAGCAAGCCTCTCATAAAAAACCGAGAAGAATTAGAATTCAACATTTGCATGTGGAGGAAAAAAAAAACAACAGTTTTAATGTTTCATACTTACAAACTTGTTGTGTTTAAAAAAATTGTCCTGGGGCTGGGGTTCTGGCTCAGAGGTAGAGCGCTCGCCTACCATGCATGAGACACTGGGTTCGATCCTCAGCACCACATAAAAATAAAATAAAGATATTGTGTCCACTATAACTAAACACTAAATATTTAAAGAAATTGTCCTGCTAGAGTATCTACTCAATAACTGAAAATTAAATGTATAATTAAATATTTAATTTAAACTTATGATTTTAATTTAAAGTCTTAGTTGATGAACTCTGCTGGGACATTTAAAAGAACTCAAAATTCATTATACTCATAATTTTATTTATTAGATTTACCAGAAAGTGTTAAGTTACTTAAAACACTTAAGAAGGAAATCAAACATCAAATTTATATATTCAGTCTAAGATATTCAAAGGGATTTTAATTATGTAAGTTTATAATTGGGAACAAGTATTAATCAAAAAAGAGTTTTAAGAGTCAATGTGAAAAATTGCTAGGAGCATAAAGGCAATAATACAATTCATAAGTGGAATTTAAAAGCATAAGAAAGAACTAGGGTTTCAATTTTGTACCAGAACTAATATTAATTTTGGAAACCAGATAAATCTCTGAATGATTTCTTATGCATACAGAAACTACCCTCGAGCTAATTTTTAAAAAAGCATAAATTACTAGCAATAACTCAAGAACATTACTTTGTAAATTCAATGAGCCCCACTTGACAGGGTGCAGGCCAACATCTACCTTATTCTTTTTACAATTTTCCATTCAGCTTGTTTTGTGAAACAGATCCTTATTCTCTCCTTGTTCTAATCTCACACGGTTTCATTGCTTTTACTGTGACTAGCTAAAGTAGAAAACCCAGTCCTGTCTTAATAAACACATAACACCAATCCACAGTAATTTCAAAATGTTAAATTCCATTCAAGTTTGAAACTTGTGCTGTGGCCTGAATGTATATAGAGCTGGAAACAAAATCTTCCATGTAACACCATTGGGAGTCCAACCTGGGGGTGGGGTTGTTTATATCATGAGGACATCAATCTCATGAGTGAGTTAATGGTTAATGCCATTATTGATGGAAGGACCCCCACCCCCACCCCACTCCCTTGTTTTTATCCTTCAATTTTTTGCCAAGTGAGTGCATTGAGTTCTATCCCCTCTGGAGGAGGCATTGTTTTGAGCACCATCTTGGAAGCAGAAAGCAGCCCTACCCAGATGCCAACTCTTTGATTCTAAGCAGTCCCCAAGACTGAAAAAGCTTTTGTTGTTTATATATTATCCAGTTTGCAGCATTCTGTTATAGAATACTCCTTCCAGCCTAAAAGTCCAGAGGGGAGGAAAGGAAGTGATGGGCTTCTTCACCGAGTCTTAATTCCACAACTCTCCCAGGCCTTATCAGCAGCTTTTAGCTCCAACAGTGCAGGAGAAGAGAGAAAGAAAGGACAGAGAAAGACTTCTTTTGATGACAGCATTGTAACTTGTCTTGAAACTTTCTGTCTGTGGAAGATTTCATAGACGGAGTCTTCCATGTGGCCTTGTAGGTCTCCCACCAGTCTTCCTCTGGGCTCTTCTAAATGGGGTTTCTATGACTTACAGTTAGTCCAAGTTTTTGATGAAATCCCTTTTCTACCCCAGACATCATCCTCTTGGATGGGAAAGCTTTGATAGATATCTATAGGATGTTTCCTTTCCATCAGTTCCCCACCTAATCCAAGGAAAACACGCATTGCTGATTCTGCCATCAAAAGAAATTCAATCCACTCCCAATGGTGCATCTCTGTTCTCTTTGGTTGGTTCCATTTTCTCAGGTCTGCATCACACACTAGACTCTATCTCCAATGTCAGGGAACACAGATCAAAGTCTTCCAAAGCTTTTGCTTCTCTTAAGGTGCAGGGTGCCTTAAGGTGCCTCTCCCTCTATAATGAAAAGGAGGAGGAGGAAGAGGAATAAGGACCAAGGTCTTCCACAATTCTCTGAAAAGCAGCTTCTCTACTGCTCTCTTTCACACCCTCAAGGTGGGTGATAGACTAATGTTATCAGAACTAACTTTGCAATCTTTTTTGAGGACCCTGCACCCTGATTTTAAAGTGAGGATGCTTAAAGATTTCTTATATTTTTCTTAGCTTTTGTGATTGATCTAAGCATAGGAACCTTACTTTAAAATTCTGCTATATAATCACTAGGAACAAATGCTTTGTCCTGGTAACTCACAAATGAAAGATATTTTCCTAGAATATGACTTAAGTATCTTTAGAAATTTTTCGTCAAACTGAGCAATGTGTATTGTTATGGGTCCATTGACATCTTCTCTGAGATATGTATAAATATGATATTTTTTTAAAGGCAGGAGAGGCATAGGATTCTATCACAAGTTTTGCATGAATACTTTTATGAGAAATTCAGAAAACATAAAAGAGAAGGCAAACAAAATTATAAACCTTCTTGGTAACATCCAGAAATCACTGGTTAACATTTTGATGTATTTGTGAAAAACATTTCCCAACAAATTGGGATGATATTGTTTGTACTGTGTATTTTTTTGGTAACATACTATCTAAATGTGAATGTTATTTTTACAAAATTATATCTATAAACTTATTTGATACTTATAAAATTTAATTTTGTATATAATAAAAATCAGACTATACAAATGGCAATAGTGGTATTTTTAATGCCCAATAAGTACATTTGATGAATCATGAGAGTTATTCATTTACCTAATAAACGCTTGACTTCCATTTTGAACACTATTCATTATTTATGGGAAGTGAAGACTTTATTTCCTTATAACTCTCATAGTTCCCTTTTCTCTCACTTCCCAATTTTGGTAGTTAAATGATTATTAAGAGTTTTCCATTGGTTGCATTTATAATTCAAAATATGTTTATGCCTCTAGGTATTCATCAAATTTACACATTATCTTCCCATTCCCTACTATTTAATGTGTGACTATTACCCTCTTCATTCTTCTGCCTTTCTCCTCTCACCTCTTGACTCCCACTAGCCATATCAGTACTTTAAAATTGTGAATATTTTACAGCATTGGTATTCTACTGCAGAACACTAGTCCATGATTTATCTGTAAGTTGACTCTAAGCATCATAAGCCACAAATGTTATTTGTTTATATATATCAAACATTTTAATATGTAAGTATGTCTAATTATATATTTACAGAGATAGCATATAACATTTGAGTATCTAGCTTTGCGTTCTTAAACATGTCATTTAATATTTTTTTCCATCCTTTCTTTATCTCTAGGAAAATATCTATTCCCTAGAGTTACAAGGATTGTGTAATTAACCTAAGGCACATAGTAGGCTCATTACATGTTACTTCTCTGCTTAGCCTAGTCTTGTGTATTATATTTCTTCATTACTACTTAAATAAGATGAGCTCTGCAGCACACAATGTAGAATATTTCTTGAATTAAGGTTAAACGCATTTCTTTTTCCTATGCTTTAGCAATTGCTTTTTTTAAATGCCATTTTAAATTTTTGTTTCATATTCTCAACCACGGGTTTCCTGTATAATTTCCCACTCACCTTGCCAGAAGCTTTTAAATGCTTTCATTAAAAAAAATTCAGAAACCTAATGTGCCCCCCACTACATCCTCAAAAATATTTCAGCCTTTCCATTATGTCGTCTACTACTGTATGGAATCCACTTTCTTCCTGGGGACATCCATCAGCCCTTGTGACCTCTTGTTACAATTCAGACCAGATGCTTCCTGGGCTCTGTGGACACCTCTGGATTCTATCACTGTTTCCTGCATTCCACGACTTCCTCTCTTTGATCTCTCCCTATTTTTGCTGGTGTAAATCCTCAAATAACTTCCTCAGAATGGTACATGAAAGGCAAATTTTCTTAATCTTTGCATTCCTAGAAAACCTTATTGTTTGCCATTATGCAATAGTAATCAAACTCCTAGCCATATTTTTTGAATGGACAAGCTCATTCCAAAATCCATAGGAAACCCTACAGCTCTAAAATAATCACAACTTCAAAAAAAATACAAACTTGAAGACTTAATTCCTCTAATTCAGGACTTGCTTTAAAGCTGTAGTAGTGAAGAAAATGTTATATCAGTGTGAAGGTAAATACTCAATTCCTGTAGTATGTTCCAAATCCCAAGAACTCTAACATACTATATATTTCCATTTGGGGGTCACAGTCAACTGCTATTTGCTCATATCCACAGACATGTATCTCCAGTAATAAAGGTGCTCCACAACTTAAGATGGTATAACATTCTGAAAAACCCAGTATGGATTGAAAATATTATAGGTTCAAATGCATTTGATTCACCTAGCCAACCAAGTACAGTAGCTTAGTAACACTGAGGAACACAGATTGCTTCCCTTGTTATTGAATGGCTCACTCAGAATTATACTTGCTGCCCATGCCCAGCATCACCAGAGGGTATTGTAATGAATACTGATCCAAGAGAAGATGCAAATTTAAAATTTGAAATACAGTTTCTACTGAATAGGTGTTCTTTGGGCACCATCATGAAGTCAAAAAATTGCAAAGTTCCAATTGTAAGTCAGGGGTAATCTGTATTTGTGTCTAAATATTAGCAGCTCCATTAATAGCATGGAGCCAACCTCCATAGAGGGAACATCTTGCATCTAGGATGCTAATATTATTCTTGCACACCTTGAACTTGTCTATACCTACTCATCACCATGGTGGCTACCTTAATTCAGACCATCACTCCCCATCTAGGTGTTAATACCAGCCTCCCCTTGGCATCCATGCTTGAAGTCCTATAGCCTCCCATCTATTCTGCTCAATGTGTGCCTGAAATACAACTGTGGAAGATTCATTCCCTGTGTCCTTGCCAACATGCACAAATGCTGACCCCAGATTCCTAATCTTGCCTTAATATCACCTCCAGACTCTTTACTCTATTCTCTTTCTGCAATCCAGCTATTCTAATGTGTTTTGCTCTCTTGAATTAAGCTTTTTCTGTGCCTAGAATATGCTTTCTTTCCTAAATCTCTCTTTTGTATCTTTGGATCTTCTTTTAGATTTTACTTTCTCTAGCAAACCATCCTTGACCCTCTCAAGGGTGGGACTAAATGCCTCTCCATGTGCATCTACAGTCCTAACTTACCCTTTTCCAATAACTCCTTTACTTTGCATTGGGAATGACCTTCAAAGGCCCATGTATTAAAGCTTGGATTCCAGGGTGATATTGTTGGGAGGTGTGGAACCTTTATTAGGTGGGGCATAGTGAGAGAAATTTAGGTCATGTGTTCTCCATACTTATCTGTATAAGTAAATTATCTGAAGTGTTCATTATAGTAATAGAAAGCTGATTAATATACCCCATCAGAATGTAAGCTCTTTGAGGCTAGGTCCAATGGCCATCTTACCTGCTGGTTTTTATGGTGCACAATAAATGATCACTCATCAAAATACTAAAAGAAAAATGTGTGTAAGGGATAATTCTCTTAAATCAGCCTTCATCCTCCTTCTCGGGCTGTTATTGGGGAGTATCTGGCATTATTTGAAAGCAGTTCCATTGCTGAAGGGCTGGTTTACATTACTCTTTCATGAGGGCTAAAAAAGGAAAGCAGACTGTTGGCTGACTTTTCTAAACATGCTATTAGCAACTATCTTTCCTTAATGATTGCCACCTCCTTGCCATTTGGAACCGAGAGGGGGCAAGTCTCACTTCCACAGCCTTACAACCTTAGCATGAGCCATTTGCTGCTCAAGCCTCAGGGAAGAGAATGTGCCACTGTTTTGGAGGATGGTGGCTGTTTGCCACTGGAGAGCCTGCAGACTCCAGTGTATCTACGCAAGCCTCCGTGTGTGATTACGTTGGCTGTTTGTGTTAGAAGAAGATGGTAAAACCAGGACACCTCTTGATGCATTTGTAACTGATATTCACAGTGGAAAAAGGATTTGGGAGTCCAATAGCATATTGGCTCTTTTTTGGGAACATTTATAAGAATTCTCACTCCTTCCCAAGCCACATTAGCATTAGCATTCCTGCTGAATGGGCTTTTTTTTTTTTTTAAGAGCTCCTCGTGAACATGCATAGAATCAACAGCCAAAAAAAATGCATTTTGGAGATGGCTGTACACCAGGATAAATACAGGCTGATTTTATTCAAAGACGTTAACGTTGTTGTGCGGTTTCTTTTCTTCTTTCCAATTTATGTAGGTATAACGATTGAGATTTCTTTTATCCAACATTCCAGACGTTATGAGCATGAATGGGTTCAGGAATCTTGAATGTAAGTCCCTGGGGAAGCCATGAATTTATGAAAACCATGTTTTCCTCACTGATATCCTTTTGGAGTCCTTTATGGGCATGGTCCCTATGTCTGTGACACATTCTTGTGGAAAGGGTTGAAGGGTGGATCACTATGATGAATACTTCCTTTTTAAGCTAAAAAAAAATGAAAAGAAAAACAAAGGAGTGAAGGAGTCCATATGAGAGAAAGCTATAAAATCAGGAGGTACTTTGGTGTTTGGGCATGACTTCCCTTTCCTACAGAATTTTGAGATTTGTTCTTGCACTTGAAATTGGCTTACAGTGAATTTGTTCATTTAAAGTGGCCAGTAGAAATGTATTCTATGTCAATGTTTGCTACGATAGCAAACTCCAAACTCTTCATTAAAATATATTTATGTGTATGAATTTATATATTTATGTGTATATACATACACATAAACAAAGATTGTCATTAAGTACTTATGTCTTTTCATTAATGAGCAGCTTCAGTACTTCTGGAAAAATCCATGGGCACCAAGCTTCATCTCTGTTTCTTAATGGCCAGAGCATAAAATGGGCTTCAGCCATGAATTTGTATTCATTCATGTAGATTTGAATGCAAGCAGAGGCCACACACCTCCCTCCCTGGCATAGGAAACCTCGTAGTAGATGGGGGGCCTTGAGCCACCCCTACCTTTGAAAGATGCATTACAAGACCCTTAAGGGATCTCTAAAACATTCCAAAGTACTGAGTTCTATACATACTATGTTGTTTTTTTTTTCTACACATACACAAATTTAATGCCCTTTCTATCTTTACTAAACACCTATCACAAGCTGAGGCCATAACTTTCACAGTTTGAAGGCAGCAAGACTAGCATGAATGCTTTTTGTCTTTCCTCACAACTTCATGCATAGAAAACTTGTTCTTGTGGATCTTGGCTAGCCCAACACTTGATTTTTTGTTTTCTTTCCTAAAGTCTAGGACTTCCACCTTTTCATGTAGAAGAAGTACTTTATGGTCTCTCTTTGGCACATCCCATTTTGTGCATTAAGGTCACCATCAAAAACAATAAGAGATTCCTGAACATAAGCACTGTTGATAGCATGATAGTAAATCTGATCATCAAGATGACTGATGAGAACCTATGAGGAAGGTAGCATATACTGTGGTGATATGCTGAACAATGGTATGATTCACATTCCAAGCAGGAGGGAAGGGGATGAGGCAAGACTTCATCATGCTGCTCAAAACAATACTCAATGTGAAACTTATAAATGATTTATTTCTGAAATTTTCTATACAAAATTTTTGGTTGGTTGCAGGCAACTGAGTCTGCTGAAAGCAAAACTATGGATACAGAGATACTACTCCAACGTCCACAGACAGACAGCATGGTCTGAGTTCCTGCTTTGCTTCAGGCATTTATCTAAGTACTTTACAGAGATCATTTCCTTTGGTTCTTGCACCGCCCTATGCTATTACTAATATAAAATGTTCCTATTTTATGGTAGAAGTTAAACTACTTCTCCAAGACCACACAGCCACACTATAGCAGGGGATAGAGTTGGGAGTCTTGCTTAGGAATGTGTTCTCATGACTCCAAAGAAGAATTGAGTGTCTGCATTTTTTTTATTCCCCACAGTTTCCTTTGTGGGGATAACAGAAGTTATCTGCAATTTGTTACTAAGGAGCTAGACATAAAAAAATAAATAACTGGTCAAATACGATCGAAGGCAGACATTAATAGACTGATGATAAGTAGGTCATGGACTACGGAGAACTGGAGGAGTCAGACGTTGATTCTCAGGTTTCAACGGTTCATGGTTTCACTGAATTAGAGTGAAGAGTATGTTCTAAGGGGAAAAAAAATTCAATTTTGTTTTAAACACACAGAGTGTGAAGCAAGATGGAAGATCCACATGGGAAAGGCTATTGGCTCCATTCTACGAAGTTACTGTGCTGCATTGTCAATAAGCAAACCGAAGGTGAGATTTGGAAAATGCCCAGCCAGGAATTAGAAGATTAGAAAGAGGGTAATGGGGGACATGCTGAAGATTATTTCATCTGAAGTTGTCTAGTAATCATCAATCAAATTGTCAGTAACTTTATTCATGTTTCAGGAGGAGAACCATGGTAATGAATGAAAGGAAAAGAAACTTTGTGGTGCTTCCCCAAAATCAAGATGAATATTATACAAAAAGATGAAGAGAGAGAAGCAGAAATAAAAGTAGAAATAGGTGATTATACAGACATTTAGATATAGATACAGATGGCAAGGCTAAAAGGAATGTTTTGATGAGAAGTTAACCAGAATCCAAAGGTTTCCCTTTTCTGTGAAGCCAAAAACGACATCTCTATTACTTGATACATTTGGCCCCTACATTTGCTCTAAAAAAAGAGCACTTTACAATATATCATCTTTGTCTTCCAATCCATGTACCCCTTACCTTAGTTCATATGATTTAGCTCAGTGTGGTATTTGAGATCAATCTTCTATCATCATCTGGATTAAAAATAACTTGTAGTCAAAATTTATGTCCTCCATTCCTTCCATGTAATTACACACCATGGTGAATTGATAGTAGAAGCACAACCATTCATTCAAATAAATTTTTATTAGAACTTTGGCACAAAGATAAACAAGTCATAAATAAAAAAGCTATTGTAACCAGCCACAAAAAAGAACTCATATTATGGGATTCTCTTTATTTGCAATTTCCAGACTTGGAGAATCTATAGGGACAGAAAGTAGATCAGTGGCTACCTAGAAGGCTCAAGTACAGGCGATGTGGGTTTGGGTGAGAATGTGGGGTTTCTTTGGCAGGATGAAAAATTTTAATATTGATGTTCTTGATTGCTATTTAACTCTGGATCTATTGAAAGTTATGAAGTCATGCACTTAAATGGATGAATTGCATGGTGTGTGAATTGTACCCCAACAAAGCTGTTATCAACAAAAGCGTATGCCTAGTTTGTTCCCCCTGGAGGAAAATGTTATACTAAAAAAACCACCAGTGTGAAAAATGACAGTGTTGGAGGTACATGTGAAAAAGGTTGAATGCAAAGAAGAGGACATTACGTTGCCCCTACAGTATTGAGAAGGCTCAATAAGCTTTTGTTTGATTGATGATTGATGAGTAACAGGGACTGCATCTCATTGCCTCTAGCCTTGATAGCTCTTTCCTTTCTTGGGGCTGGGGATTAATTCTCAAATTCAAGGTCTAGTCATGTAGCAGAGAGGAGCATGCCCCCTAGCTGTTCAGAACTCCCTGAGACATTTGCTTTACATTCAGACCAAAAAACCCAGAAGAACAGGAAATCAAGCTCTGACATGTGGGCATTTAGTCCAGTGGCCAGAGCTTTCATTCCTTCGAAGATTAATGAAGCCCAAAGATGCCAGCCCTTTCCTTTCAGCTCCCCACAATCATCGGCTCTCAGCAGTCAGCCAGTTTAATATTACTTCACTTCAGTGCTCAGGAACCGTCCCAACTGGAAAGAGACAGGAAAACTTGGTCCAAGAGGTTTTTTTTTTTTGTTTGTTTGTTTGTTTGTTTTAATGAAGAACAGCTTAACAACCCTTCTAGAACATCCCATAAGCCATATTACAAGCTTTCCTTTCTTTTTATATCTAGAGATGGGGAAGAGAGGAGCGGGGAGGGCTTTGTAATCATGAGTCGAATTTCAAAGTCAATAAGTTGAACCTCTGCTAGGCCCTGGATATTTTCTAAATTAATTGACCATCAAATTCTTACCCTTTACATCTGCATCACATTAGAGATCATAAAACTATTTGGGGGATTTTTTTGCTACTTAAAGCTAAGATTGCATGGGCATAATACTTTGGGAGGGCCTGTTCCTTTTCAAAAATTATTTTGAATTCATAAAAAGAAACAAGATTATCTTTTGTGTTTATGCATTGCTGTTCCCCCTCTAAGGAGCTCAAAGGACCATGTAGTCTTGTCCGTCTTGATAAGGAAGAGCTGCTAACTTCTCTGTTAGCAGCTGACGCTGAAGGAGGACTTGGATTTCCTGCAAGTCTTTTGGTGTGTGCCAACTATTTCATTTGTTAACTTTTGTGAAAGCCATGCATTCCTCCAGCCCCGCTATTAACTCATTCATCTATTTGTTGGAAAAAAAAAAAAAAAAAACTAATGTAGTATTAGACACCGTGTAGATGCGGGTGATGGCAAGAAGTGAGGAAAGTGGGCCTCTTTCCGAGAGTTCACAGGCTACTGTAAGGGTCAGGCAATCTAGAATTAATAAATAAAGTAATTATAGGAGAAATGAATCCAGTGCCGCAATAACAAATAAAACATGCGTGCAATTGTATACTTCACATAGGAAAAGCCTCTCAGAGGAAGTGACAATGGAGCTGCAACAAGAGTAGAATTCAGGGCTGGGTGCCTTGGCACTCACCTGTAATCCCAGTGGCTCAGGAGGCTGAAGCAGGAGGATCGTGAGTTCAAAGCCAAACTTTGCAATTTAGGGAGGTGCTAAGCAACTCAGTCAGACCCTGTCTCTAATAAAATACAAAATAGGGCTAGGGATGTGGTTCAGTAGTGGAGTGTCCCTGAGTTCAATCCCCAGTACCGCCCTCCCCACCCTCCAAAAAAGAGAGTAGAATTCAGGAATACAGGGAAAGAATCAGGGAAATTTTCTCAAGCATGGGGAATAACTAGTGCAAAGGCCCTGAGGCAAGGAACAGACTGAAGGCCAGACAAATTTAGTACTGGGAAGATTGGCAAAACAGGAATATGAATAGTATGCTATATGTGGTGGACTCCATGCCGTGAGCTAATAGGTATTGTTGGCTAGCTATATTGGCTAATGCTTACTGACCACTTGCTACAGAACCACACCCTAAAGGCTAACTTGTCCACATGCTGTAACCTTACGCTAGACTTACAAGATAATCATCATTGTCATCCATATTTTACAAATGTGAGAAGGGATGGAAATGGGTTGAGTCGAGGGACCACTCAAATGCCCACAGCTAACATTGTAAGTCAGGCAAAGGAGACTTGAAAACAGTCATTTCGATGCTAGATCTGGGACACTGTCAGTCTTCTCTGGTACCCTTTGGCAGTTAAGCGGGTCACAGGAGTTAAGCTGGAGAAGTGACACAGCCATTTAGCATATACACTCTTGCTCCAGGAAATCGAAAGATGGTCACGAGCATCTGAGCAAGGCTAAGTGATCGTGCGTGCTTTGCTGGGGGAATTAATCAGGAGACAGGATGAGGAGAGGTCAGGGTTCCCAGAGAGAGCAACCAGAAGCTTTCAAAGAGCAAAAATTTGCTGAAAGAACCCAAAGCAATTCTGCGGAAGTACAAAGACAGGGAAGAGGAGAAAGTGGCTCGAGTGTCCTGACAGCTGGTCCTGGACCAACAGCAAGATTGAAATCATAAAGCTTTTTCTTCCTTGCTGGCTTCTGCCCCTGTCCCCATCCCTCCAAGCGTTAATATTGCCATCAGGGTTAAAGGCAAAATTAATCTCTTTTTATCTATGTTTGAATGCAATTCAAGGGAAATCAGTGGTGACACCCCACAAAATGATGGAATTAGGAACTCGTCAGTGAGCCAGTGTACCATGCTTTTGTATAGGAAAAGAAACCACAGAATAGCCAGGTCTCCCTCAAGTCTAGGACTCAGGATCCTGAGTTAGGCAGGAGCTACTCCAAGGTCACATCACTCTGTGTTAACTGAGGGCAAGTCTGTCCCTGGATCTGCCGTTTTGAGTTCTTGGGGAAAACTAAAGATAAATCTAACTTTTAGCAAGAAGCTAAAAGGTCAAGGAAGGAAATGTCAAGTTGGAAACGCCTAGGAAAGTTCTGAGAGTCGTTGTTTCTCTTTCTTGTGATATAAGCCTGTGGCTCTCTTCCCTTCTTTCTTCATTATGCTCTGGTTCATTCCCAAGAACACGCCTTTCAGTCATGGGCAGGTCCAGGGAGTCCAGCTCTTACAATGGCTTCGTCTGTGTAGCACACTGCAACCTTGCAGCCAAGGCTCAGGACTGCAGGGCTCCAGTGAACCCAGTGCTGAGGACCTTGGGGAGTCTCCTTAACAATTCCCTTGTCACCAGAATCAAAGCATTCTGAGAAAATCAGATGGCCCAACAAAATCAGTGGTTCATCTGATGGCTCAGGTTCCTTCAATTATTCAGAACTTTTTTGTTTTAATTAGTTGCTCATGACAATACAATGCTCTAGACATAGCATACGTTTGAATCAAATGGGGTATAATTTCTCATTTTTCTGAGTGTACAGGTTGCAGAATCACATTGGTTATACAGACATGTATATACATACAGCAATACTAGTGTCTATTTTTTTCCTCATTCAGGAAGTAAAATGTTTGTTAACTGAAAATTTGGAAATTACTGACAGATTAAAAAGAAGGGAATAAAAAATACCCATGATGCTATTATATTTTTTATAATGCATGATCAATCTCTTCAGTTAGTTTTATTTAACTCTAAAATATATTCATTTTCTTTTTTTTACAGAAATACATATTTTTATAAAAATCATATGTGCATATAAGGATACATACAAATGTTTCATTTTGAAGGAAATGTCATCTATAACAAGCTTGGCATGGTGGGGCATGCCTGTAATCCCAGTGGTTTAGGAGGCTAAAACAGGAGGATTACAAAGGCAAAGCCAGCCTCAACAATTTAGTGAGGCCCTAAGCCACTTAGCAAGATGCAGTCTCAAAATAAAATAATAAAAAAAAAATTAAAAAGGGTTGGGATGTTGCTCAGTGGTTAAGAACCCCCAGGGTTCCATCCCTGGTACAAAAAAAAAAAAAAAAGAATAAAAATGTAGTGTAGAGGGGAATCCAAGATGGCCCACTAGAAGGAGGCTGCATTCCTTGCCCCCCCTTACTCAGAATTCAAGCAGAGGGAATACTGTTACTCTGCAAGACAGCCATCAGCCATTGCTGCCCATCGATCACCTGCCCCCATTCCACTGCTACAATCACCAGCCCTTTGCCAACATATCACCTGCCTTTTGTGCACAGATCACTGGCTGACAGCTGCTCACCGCCAGGCTGTGCCTGTTTGCCTGCCTTTCCCTGCCCATTGCCCTCTACCCTACAACCCCCTGCTGATGCCCTGGGGTTTGTATGCGGGCCACCCACAGACCGCTGCTGCCTAATTGCTAAAGATGTTGATCATTTTTTCATATATTTGTTGCACAATTGTATTTATTCTTCTATGAAATGTCTGTTTAGTTCCTTAGCCTATTTATTGAGTGGATTATTATTATTATTATTGTTATTGTTATTATTGTTATCACTATTTTGGTGTTAAGTTTTTTGAGTTCTCTATATATCCTGGAGATTAGAGCTGTATCTGATGTGTATGAGTAAAGTGTTTCTCCCATTCTGTAGGCTCTCTCTTCACATTACTAATTGTTTCTTTTGCTGGGAAAAAGCTTTTTAGTTTGAATCCATCCCATTTATTATTTTTTGATTTAACTTCTTGCACTTGAGAAGTCTTGTTAAGAAAGTCAGATCCTAAGCAGACATGGCAAAGACTAGAGCCTACTTTTTCTTCTATTAGGTGCAAAGTCTCTGTTCTAATGCCTAAGTTTGATCCACTTTGAGTTGAGTTTCATGCAGGGTGAGAGATAGTGGTTTAATTTGATTTTGTTACATGTGGGTTTTAGTTTCATTTTGTTACATGTGGCTTTCCAATTTTCCCAGCACCTTTTGTTGAATGACTATTTTTTTTATTGGTTGTTCAAAACATTACAAAGCTCATGACATATCATCTTCCATACATTTGATTCAAGTGGGTTATGAACTCCCATTTTTTACCCCAAATACAAGTTGCAGAATCACATCGGTTACTCATCCACATTTTTACATAATGCCATATTAATGACTGTTGTATTCTGCTGCCTTTCCTATCCCCTACTATCCCCCCTCCCCTTCCCTCTCATCTTCCCTCTCTACCCCATCTGCTGTTGTTTAATTCTCTCCCTTGTTTTTTTTTCCCCTTTCCCCTCACAAACTCTTATATGCAATTTTGTGTAACAATGAGGGTCTCCTTCCATTTCCATAGTTTCCCTTCTCTCTCCCTTTCTCTCCCCCCCACTCGTCTCTGTTTAATGTTAATATTTTCCTCATGCTCTTCTTCCCTGTTCTGATCTTAGTTGCTCTCTTTATATCAAAGAAGACATTTGGCATTTGTTTTTTAAGGATTGGCTAGCTTCACTTAGCATAATCTGCTCTAATGCCATCCATTTCCCTGCAAAATCCATGATTTTGTCATTTTTTAGTGCTGTGTAATACTCCATTGTGTATAGATGCCACAGTTTTTTAATCCATTCATCTATTGAAGGGCATCTAGGTTGATTCCAAAGTCTAGCTATTGTGAATTGTGCTGCTATGATCATTGATGTGGCAGTATCCCTATAGTATGCTCTTTTAAGCTCCTCAGAGAATAGACCGAGAAGGGCGATAGCTGGGTCAAATGGTGGTTCCATTCCCAGCTTTCCTAGGAATCTCCATACTGCTTTCCATATTGGCCGCACCAATTTGCAGTTCCACCAGCAATGTACAAGTGTACCCTTTTCCCCACATCCTCGCCAGCACTTATTGTTGCTTGACTTCATAATGGCTGCCAATCTTACTGGAGTGAGATTTCTGGTAGAAATAGATAAAGCTATCATGAAATTCATATGGAAAAACAAAAGACCCAGAGTAGCAAAAGCAATTCTAAGCAGGAAGTGTGAATCGGGAGGTATAGCGATACCAGATTTCAAACTGTACTACAGAGCAATAGTAACAAAAACAGCATGGTACTGGTACCAAAACAGGCAGGTGGACCAATGGTACAGAATAGAGGACACAGAGACCAATCCACAAAATTACAACTTTCTTATATTTGATAAAGGCGCTAAAAGCATGCAATGGAGAAAGGATAGCATCTTCAACAAATGGTGCTGGGAAAACTGGAAATCCATATGCAACAAAATGAAGCTGAACCCCTTTCTCTCGCCATGCACAAAAGTTAATTCAAAATGGATCAAGGAGCTAGATATCAAATCAGAGACTCTGCACCTGATAGAAGAAAAAGTTGGCTCCGATCTACACATTGTGGGGTCGGGCTCCAAATTCCTTTATAGGACGCCCATAGCCCAAGAGTTAAATACAAGGATCAACAAATGGGACTTACTTAAACTAAAAAGTTTTTTCTCAGCAAGAGAAACAATAAGAGAGGTAAATAGGGAACCTACATCCTGGGAACAAATTTTTACTCCTCACACTTCAGATAGAGCCCTAATATCCAGAATATACAAAGAACTCAAAAAATTAAACAATAAGATAACAAACAACCCTATCAACAAATGGGCCAAGGACCTGAACAGACACTTCTCAGAGGAGGACATACAATCAATCAACAAGTACATGAAAAAATGCTCACCATCTCTAGCAGTCAGAGAAATGCAAATCAAAACCACCCTAAGATACCATCTCACTCCAGTAAGAATGACTATTTTTTTCCAGCGAATGTCTTCAATGTCCTTGTGTAATATGAGATAACTGTATTTAAGTGGGTTTGTCTCTATGTCTTCAATTCTGAACCATATCTACTTTGGTGCCAATGCCATGCCATTTTTGTTACTATGGCTCTGTAGTATAGTTTAAGTTCTGGTATTGTGATGCCCCTGCTTCTCTCTCTTTTTTTTGTATTTTATTTTATTTTTTAATTTTTTTTTATTTCTTACATATATGACAATAGTGGAATGCATTACAATCATAATTATCCATTCATAGCACAATTTTTCGTAACTCTCTATATAAAGTATATTCATACCAAATTATGTCATTATACGTGAGCTCTCTTACTTTTTTGCATTACAATTCTTAATACACCTTTATACCACAATTTATCATATCTCTGTTTGTATATAAGGTATTGATTTGACTATTCTGGATCTCTTATTTTTCCAAGTGAATTTAATGATTATAGTTCAATAGAAAAAATGGCATTGGAATTTTAATAGGAATTGCATTAAATCTGTAAAATGCTTTTGGTAGTATGACCATTTTGACAATATTAATTCTGCCAGGAGTATAGGAGGTCATTTCATCTTCTAAGTTCTTGTTCAATTTATTTCTTCAGTGTTCTGTAGTTTTCATTATAGAGGTATTTTCACCTTTTTGTTAGATTGATCCCCAATTTTTATTTTTTGATTTTAATTTTTATTTTTATTGTGAGTGGGGAAATTTCCTAATTTCTCTTGCGTAGATTCATCGCTGATGTATAGAAACACATATGATTTATGAGTGTTGATTTTATATCCTGCTACTTTGCTGAATTTTTTTATTAATTCTAGATCTTTTATGGAGGAGTTTTTTGTATCTTCTAAATATAGACTCATGTTGTTGGCAAATAGGGATATTTTGAGTTCTTCCTTTCCTACTTTATTGCTTTAATTTTTTTCTCCTCTCTTGTTGCTCTGGCTAAAATTTCAAGGACTATGTTAAATAGAAGTGGTAAAAGAGAGCATCCCTGTCTTGTTCTACTTTTTAGGGGGAATGCTATCATTTTTTCTCCATTTAGAATTTTCTCCATTGGCTTTTGGCTTAGCATGGATAGCTTTTACAATGTTGAGGTGTGTTCCTACTATCCCTGGTTTTTCCTGTATTTTGAACAAGAAGAAAGTGCTGTATTTTGTCAAATGCTTTTTCTGCATCTATTAAGATGATCATGGCCTGGGGATGTGGCTCAAGCGGTAGCGCGCTCGCCTGGCATGCATGCGGCCTGGGTTCGATCCTCAGCACCATATACAAACAAAGATGTTGTGTCCGCTGATAACTAAAAAATAAATATTAAAAAATTTCTCTCTCTCTCTCTCTCTCTCTTTAAAAAAAAGATGATCATATGGTTCTTGTCTTTAAGTTTATTAATGTGATGTATTATGTGTATTGATTTCCCTTTGTTTAATCAACCTTACATGACTGGGTTGAACCCCACTTGATAATGGTGCACTATCTCTTTAATATGTTTTTGTATGTGATTTGTCAGAATTTTATTGAGAATTTTTGCATCTGTCTTCATCAGGGATATTGTTCTTAATGTTTCTTCCCTTGATGTATCTTTGTCTGGGTTTGGTATCAGTGTGATACTAGCCTCATCGAATGAGTTTGGAAGGGTTGCTTCCTTTTCTATTTCATGGGATACTTTGAAGAGGAGTGGTGTTAATTCTTCTTTGATACTCTTGTAAAAGTTGGCTGAGAATTCGTCTGATCCTGGGCTTCTCTTGGTTGGTAGGCTTTTGATGGTGTCTTCTATTTTATTGCTTGAAAATGATTTGCTTAAATTTTGTATGTCACCCTGATTCAGTTTGTGTAGATCATATGTCTCTAGAAAATTGCTGATGTCTTTAAGATTTTCTATCTTAAGTATAAATTTTCAAAAATAGCTTCTAATTATCTTCTGCATTACAGTAGTGTTCATTGTGATATTTTCTTTTTCATCACAAATTTGAGTTTTCACTTTCTCTTTATTAATGTGACTAAGTTTTTATCAATTTTATTTATTGTTTTTCAAAGACCCAACTTTTCATTTTGTCAATTTTTTAAATTGTTTCTTTTATTTCAATATCATTGCTTTCAGCTCTGATTTTAATTTTTTCCTATCTTCTACTGCTTTTGGTGTTTATCCCCCCGCCAGGGCTTTGAGATGTAATGCTGACTTTATTTGTTGACTTTTTACTCCTTTAATGAATGAGCTCAATGCAATGAACTTTCCTCTTAGCACTGCTTTCCTAGCATCCCAGAGATTTTGATATGTTGAATCCTTGTCTCATTTACCTCTAAGTATTTTTTTTATTTCTTCCCTGATTTCTTCTCCTATCCATTAGTTATTCAACAGCATTTTATTTAGTCTCCAGATGTTGGAGTAGGTTCTATTTTTTTATTGTATCATTGATTTCTAATTTCATTCCATTATGATCTGATAGAATGCAGGGTATTATCTCTATTTGTTTTGTATTTCCTAAGAGTTGCTTTATGACATATCATATGGTCTCTATTAGAGAAGGATCCATGTGCTGCTGAGAAAACAGTGTATTCACTCAATGAAAGTAATTTAAATATTTTATATATGTCTGTTAAGTCTAAATTATTGTTTTTATTATTTAGTTCTATAGTTTCTTATTTCAGTTTGTGTTTGAAGATCTATCCAATAATGAGGGAGGTGTGTTAAATTCACCCAGTATTATTGTGTTGTGTTCTATTCGATTGTTGAATTTAGGAAGGGTTTGTTTGTTGTACATAGATGCTTTATTGTTTGGGGCATATATATTTATAATTGTTAAGGCATGTTGATGAGTAATTCCCTTAAGCAATCTAAAATGTCCTTCTTTGTTCCTTCTAATTAACTTTGGCTTAAAGTCCACTTTATTTGACATGAGGATAGGAACCTCTGCTTGTATACATAATCCATATGAAGGATATGTTTTTTAATTTTTTTTTCATTCTTTCATCTTCATTCTGTATAATTCTTTGCCCATGAGGTGAGTCTCTTAGAGTAAGCATATTGTTGGGTCTTATCTTTTAACCCAACCTGCCACTCTATGTCTTTTGATTTATGAATTTAGGCCTTTAACATTCAGGGTTCTTATTGAGATGTGATTTGTATTTCATGTTACTTTGGTTTATTTCTGGATGGTTTTATTTATTTATTTTTTTGTACTGGAGATTGAACTCAGGGGCACCCAACAAATGAGCCACATCCCAGCCCTATTTTGTATTTCATTTAGAGACAGAGTCTCACTGAGTTGCTTAGTGCCTTGCTTTTGCTGAGGCTGGCTTTGAACTCACAATACTCCTGCCTCAGTCTCCCAAGCCACTGGGATTATAGGCATACACCACCATGTCCAGCTTATTTCTGGTTTTTAATTTGACTGAGTCCTCCGATTAACTATTCCTTTAGTGTAGTGCCTCCCTTTGCTTTTTTTTTTCCACTTAATCCTCATGGAATATTTTGTTGAGAATGTTCTGTTGTGCAGGCTTTGAAGTTGTGATTCTTTTAATTTTTTTTTTATCATGGAAAGTTTTAATTTCATCTTCAAATCTGAGACTTAATTTAGCTGAATCTAAAATTCTTGGTTGGCATTAATTTTCTTTTGGAGCTTGAAATATATTATTCCAGGACCTCTTAGCTTTGCAGATTTGGGTTGAGAAACCAGTTGAGATCTGAATTGATTTCCCGCTATATATAATTTGATTTTTTCTTCTCTCACAGTCTTTAAGATTTTATCCTTATTCTCTGTGTTAGTCATTTTCATTATAATATGCCTTGGGATGGTTCTGCTGTAATTTTGTACATTTATATTCCTGAAAACCTCTTCTATTTGATTTTCCATTTCATTCCTTAGGTTTTGGAAATTTTCTGATATTATGTCATCTAAAAGATTTTTCATTCCTTTGGTTTATATCTCTGCTTTTGCATTTATCTCAATAACTCTTTTTTTTTCTGAGAGAGAGAGAGAGAATTTTTAATATTTATTTATTTTTTTAGTTTTCAGTGGACACAACATCTTTATTTGTATGTGAGGCTGAGGATCGAACCCAGGCCGCACGCATGCAAGGCGAGCGCGCTACCGCTTGAGCCACATCACCATCCCCCAATAACTCTTAAATTTAGTTTTTTCTTGTTAGTTCTTTTCATGGTTTCTTACTATCTTATCTGCATTATCAACTTTATTTTCAAGATTATATACTTTGTCTTCATTGCCTTAGGTTCTATTCCAAGTGGTCTAGTCTCTTAGTGATGATTTCCATTGAATTTATAACATGTTTATTGATTGCTTCATTTAAAAGATTTCTGCTTTTTTTTCCACCATCTCTCTTTATTGAAGTTATCTTTCACTTCCTGTATTTTCTCTTTTATTTCACCCCTTTACTATCCTTTACTTTGCAGATCAGTTTAACTCTGTTCATTCTAAACTCCTTCTCTGACATTTCTTCTGCTGTGCTGTCTGTGAATTCTGTTATTGGAGCATCTTGGTTTTTGGGGGGTGTCTTGTTACCTTGTTTCTTCATGTTGTCCATGTGCTTTCCCACCTAGCAACTCAGATTCTACCCTGCAGACTTATAGTGTCTCTGAAGGTTTCCAGTACCTCACCTTTAAGGGAGCTACCAATATCAATAGCACCCAATGCAAACCACATACAGCCCCAAACCCACTAGCTCCTATTAAGATATCCACAGTTTTCTCACAATAAACAGAAATGATGAGTTTAATTATTGTCTACAATATATACAGTAAATTTGCTAAAAGGGCTTACAATTTCAAATGGTGAACAAAGAGAGAACAGAAGTGTTGTAGGATATGAAGTCTATGAGGTAGGAGGAGACAAGTAGAAGTAAAAATTTATAAGAGTGAAAGAGGAATTGATAGAGATTGGCCATCAACAGGAGGAAAAAGAGAAAGAGAATCCAGGAGAAGAATCAAGTGAGAGGAAAAATATATATACAAAGAAACAAATTTAAAAATATAAGAACACAGAACAAAACTGCAAAATACCATTCATATACCAGAGTCTTCAATAAACTGATGCATAAAAAAAATACCTGGTTTCATATATGGCACAGATACTAAAGAATAAAAAAGAAAATCTTAACACAAAATTGAGGAAATGTTTCCGTTGATGTTCAAAAATTTCTCAGCCCTGTCTCTGAATTTTCACGGGACTGCCAGGCCCAGACTAGCCCATGCAGCCCCAGTCACTATCCCACAGATCCTGGATCAGATACCCCAGACTAGGCCATGTTGCTGTCCCAAGATTTTGATGCCTTTCCAATTTGCAGAGAATCCACCAGGAATGTGTTCAGACAGGGAGCGACCCTGAGAAGCAGTAGCAAGATGGCAGTCACCAACAGGAAGACCCCAGGTGCAGCCAAACCCACAGGCACACTGACACTGGACCTCCAGGTCCTGACCTGTGTCTCCAGACAGAGGTGGCTGTGCCCCTAGATGGTGGTAGTGGCAAACCAGCTGGCATCCTGAACCCCAGGCACTGGCCTTCATCCCAAGACTGAGGCTACCATGTGCAACCAAACCTGCAGGCACTCTGGCAGTGGACCTCTGGGTGTTGGTGGCAGTGGAAGCAGTGGTGGCAAGTCCGTGGCAGAGGGTGGCAGGTCCGCAGCAGCAGTAGCAGCACCCACACCTGCAGAACCAGGTGAGGCAGCAGCATCCAGAGAAAAGACATGCAGGGAATGGCAGAGGTGTCAGCAACAACTCATTATAATTGTTTCTACATGTTATTCTGTTCCATATTACCTTAAGGATGGTATGGAAATTCCAGGATAATATCCTTGAGACAACTTTCTGGCAATGAAGGGACTCAGAGCCTGAGGTGGAGGCAGTTTGGGGATGCTATGCTCCTTCTCCCTCTTCCTCCCCCTCTGTCACATTTCCTCACTCTCTGCAGGCTCCTGCCTTTCCCTCAGTGCATCATGGATGTCTTGGACTCAGTTCTAACTCTTTGGTCTTATGCTGCAGACCTCACTGTCAACTGGTCCAGTCTCTTAGCCTTTCTCCTCTTGCTTTTCTAAAAGCTCAGCATAGGGCACATCCAGTGGCTGACTTCCCACCTTATATCAGATGCCTTTCCCATTTAATCAGCTGGGGGTGGGAGATAGAAAAGTGGAGTTTGCTGATAACATTGGGCTATCCAAATAGCAGGGACTATGGACACTATAAAACTTCTTAAACAGTAGTGTATATGGGGCATGTATGGAGACAATTGTCTTGACTACATCATAAATATACGTAGAATGGTCTACAGACCTATATTTTTACTATGGCTTCAATTTTATATATGTAAGTTAAATATATAATCAGATTAACACTTGCTCAGGTAATCACAGTGCTAAGTACTTCACCATCACTATCTTACTAAATTTTTCTCTATCACAAGATAAATATCATTCTCACCGTTTTAATAGCTGGAAGAACTGAGGCTCAGGGAAGTTATTCAAACTGACAAGGTTAGTATCAAAGCCAGAAACTCCACCAAACTCACTGTATATCCAAAGCCCAGACTTCAATATTATCCTCATATGCCGTTAGAAGGACTAGAAGGAACTACACAACATGCTAATGGGGAATGACAATTTTTTTTTTTTGCAGCAGAAAGTCTACTATTCAAGGATCTAGGCTTCAGAATTTGACCTGCAGTAATTTAATCCTGGCACTTAAGTTTACTTACTGTGTGTCCCTGGGTGAGTCACTTAACCTCTCTAACCCTTACTTCCTTCCAGTATAAAAAAGAGATCCAAAAAGATATATTTCATAGAGTAGTTATAAGAGTTAAATACGATGATCTTTAGAGTCACAGTACACTGCCATAGGGAAAAAAATAAATAAAAGTAGCAAAGATTTTTGTATTTTTTAGTATTTCCCACAAATATGCCACCTCTATTTAAATGGATGATAAAGGTCCAAATGAGTTTTTTACCCTCAATAGTGCATACATATATCATAAATAGCGATTTTGATTTACATTAAGCCATTCCTCAATTCATGCTTAACAAAGAAAACTGGATTTTTTTTTTTTTTTTTTGGATTTGAATGCCCAAAAGTTCAAGATAAGATTTTTTTTATTTTCTGGGCAAACTACACAGAACCATATGGAAACTCCTCCTCTAGATGAACACTTTCACTGATTCAGTTACTCAGTCACTCCTTAAATGGGAAACATCATTCCATACTCTGAAAAGGTCAGAGTGAATTCTTTAGCCACCAACTGATCTCCTGCATACTCCTGATCATCATCACCACCAACTACATACTTCTGATCACCAACTCTTATTCCCCAAGTCAGGATCTCAGGGCATGGGTTCCAGAGAACTTTCTAACCAACAACCGACATGTTCCCTTTGAGTCTTGTGCATGCTGACATTTGTGAATGAAGACTCTCACAGATCCAAAATGGGTGGAAAAAATAAGGAGGTGGGTCTAAGCCCAGTTCTGACTCCACTGTTTTTCTGTCTCATGAATCTGAAAGCTTTTAGAATTTCTTCCAGGAACATTATTTTCTTCTATCCAGTTTAAAATGAGAATAATAGATAAATACATCATTTGAGCCAATGGGATTTGGCCAATACATAAAGGAAAGGGAGAATTTATTTGACAAAGTTTATTTTGAGTGTTCCAGCCAACAATGAGTAGCTAAGGTTGGAGAGTCAATGAGGCCACATTCCTGACCTAACTCACCAATTTCTTTTTGGAAAGTAGCCAAAGGTAAATTTGGAGGAAAGACTGCAAACAGCCTTGAATATCAGGGAAAGAAGCTTGGATTTTCCTAAGTAAGTAACCAGTGGTCTTTGGAAGTTGATGAGCAGAGGAATGACAGAATAGATATGATGTTTTAAATGTCAGGAAATATAAAAGGCTTGTGCCAGAGTGGTCACTTCAGAGACTTCTAGGAAGACCTATGAAAAGAATGATAAGTAGACTACTTGGAGAAGTAGTAGACTACAAGAAGCGATTCAAAATGAGTTAAAAATTTTAATTTTCAACTCTGACAGAAAGAAATCATAGAAGTCATTACTCCCATATTTTTTAATAATAGAAATATGAAATTGGGGACTTTTCAATTGACTTTCAGGGATTTTCCAGATAACTGAGGTCCAAGAGATAATCTCTAAATCTGGAGAGATGTACACATCCAGAGACTCCATAGAAGAGTTCTACCTAGCAGGAGCAGAAGATGGGGAAAATGTCAAGTGTTAGGAATACTTAAGTAGTAAATCGGAGGAAATGCTGGACTCAGAAAATAAACCAACCCAAGTGAAACACTCTCAGGAGCTAGTTCCAGGGCAGAGCAGTGGACAAAAGTTCATGGGTTCTCATGAACCCCATCTGGTTCTCATGAAGAGTGAAAATGAGCTCCTTATGGTTCAAGAGGAAAAAGTAGAAAGGGAAGAATAACCAAATAATATATGAAATAAGCCAATGTATTCTCTATAGCAAAGGCTTACTCTCCAGGAAAAAGACTTGACCAGGGTCTTGTCTTACCTAAAGATGGCATTCCTCCTACTCTAGCCATTTCTAGACTTCCTGTCTCAACTAAGGGAATGGGAGAAGAGACAGAGCTAAGAAACACATGCCTACAAAAAAAATGAGATTTAATTATAAGATACTAAAACTCTGACCTTTCCTGACATTGGCTATCACCTGAACTGGGTTCCAGTATTTTGTTTTATTTTTCAGGGTTGGAGATCAAACCCATATGACAGACCTTGCACATACTAGGCAAGTATTCTATCACTAAGTCACATTCCTAGATCCTGGGCTCTAGTGTAACATAACAAGGTATTGAGACTAAAGCAAAGAACACATAGCTGATTCTCAAAGCAAAGGAAATGGGTAGATAGTACTTACCAGTCAACCAGTTGTTAACACCTCTTGGGAAGGGGAGGTGTTCCAACCCAAGCAATCACCCACTGGATGGCTCTTTTCCTGTCTTTTGGACACATAGGCATGAGAAGAAAGGAAACCTAAAATCTATAAAGTGGTAAGACACCCTCACACCTGCGGGAACCAGTTCTGGGGTCCCCTCATATCTGGAAAAGTCTCTCTCTCTTCATATCTCTCTCTCTCTCTCTCTCTCTCTCTCTCTCTCTCTCTTTCTTAAATAAAATTTACTTTTTGCTCTTGCCTCAGCATTTCTCCAGTATTTAATCTTCAACACTGGGGGAATGAAGACCTGATCTTGATTTTCAAGATCAGTATCAGTGTTATAGCTATCAGACACAGACATAATTCAAGGAGGAGATTTTAGGAAAGTGTAACATCAACATGGTGTATAAAAGCAAGGACACAAAGTATTTGAAAACTAACATTAAGCAAAACCCATTATCTAAGCAGATTAACTGAAAACTATACAGTGAAACCTTATTTACTTCATTTCTATTGCCTAATATATCATGTCTCGCATTCAACCAAAAAAAATTCCAGACATGTTAACAGTACGAAAAAATTAATTCTGAAGATACAGAACTGAAGCAAAGATACAGATACAGACATTGAATTATCAAACTGGGAATTTAAAGTAATTATTAGCATGTTAAGAGCTCTAGTGGAAAATAGAGGCAACATGTAAAAACTCTAAGAATCAAAATGAAATACTAAAATAATGATTCTTTTAGAATTCTAAATTGACCTCCCGTCACTTTATTTAAAGCAATAACAGTGATACTATATTAGGCAACTTTAGCATATGAGAGAGCAAATGAAATCATTCGAGATGTTCAATATAAATGAAAGAAGGCAAGAAGGGGAAGAAAAAGAAATGCCAAGAACAATGTAGAGACAACTGTGCAAACCTGTTATATGTTAATTCAACTACATCAATAATCAGTGTTTATGTAAATGGTCCAAATGCAGCATTTAAAATACAGAGATTATCAGAGTACCTGAAAGCAGATTTTTCTTAGCATCTCCAGATCTTCTCAAACAAGCAAGAAATGTGTATTAAAAAAAAAAAAAAAAACCTTTAAGGAATGCTCCCAGACAAGCATCTCCCCCAATCAAAAGACTGACCTTCCAGCCTTCCCATGTAGAAATTCTGAGCTAGTCTTTGCTATCAATGAAATCATGTGTAACAAAGAACTAATTTCAGAATCCAAGGGTGTTTCTTGTGAGGATGGGTCATGGCTGCATGGGTATCTCAACAGGGGTCGCCACCCACATGGACAACATAAGACCTCATCGTGGTCCTGACTGAGCCAAAGAGCAATCATTTTTGTGACCATGAGAACAATCTGTGCCTCCAGCAGGTGTTATGTCAGGTACCATGAAAGCTTTCTATTACACTCAGGTCAAGCCTCCATGGGAAGATAGGGGACATGGGACAGAAAGGCAAGAGATCCCAGTGATAGAGAAAGGACAAAGCAGAACACAAACAGGAGAAAGACTTTCATAAGCATCTTCAAGCCAAAAGCAAAAAGTATGTTTCTTTGCTTCCAATAATTTAAATAACATTATATTATTCATTTAAAGATAAGGAACCAATACAAAAGATAGCTAATAAAGTCCTATAACCATTAAGTGATGCAGCTGCTTAAGATTCTCTGAGCCAAACCAGATTCTCAGTCTCCATCGCTGTATGGACCTCCTATCCTACCACATTCATCATGCTTAATCACCTCATCAGCTGCTGTCTTCCCCAGCTCCACATTCTTTCAGCCAGCAACCCAAAGGTACACTACTTCCTGGTCATTCATGAGCAGATGCTTATTACCATCTTTGGAATTATTTATTCCTAAAATGGAAATTATTGTTGAGAGCCACAGCCGAAGGGGCCCCAGCAAACTTCCAGCTGCTTCCAGCAAACTTCCAGCTGCCGGCTGATGATTGGCTCACAGCCGCCCCAGCAACATCTAGCTGATTGGCTCCTCGACCCCAGCAACATCTAGCTGATTGGCTCCTCTGCGGTGATGCTCATTGGGCTGTTTCCCTGCCCTTTCAGACCACGGAGCTGCTCATTGGGGGACTTTTTTGGCTCCGCCCACATGACCCAGCCAATCGGCCTCAAGAGCAGGAGGATTGTGGGAGGTGGAGAGAAGCTTGTGTGGGAGAGAGAGGCTTGGGGAAAGCCGGTGGTGGCAGTTGAGGCTCTGAGGGTTTTTCCTGAGAGACTATTTTGTTTGTCGTGTGTGGTTCTAAAAATAAAGTTAGTTTCTTTTGACAGGTGGCTCCTGATTGTGCCCAGCCAGACTGCGGCATTTGGTGGCTCGCACAGGGAGCGACTGAGGGTAAGTGAAACTGCTCGCCCCTGAGGGCAGGGCGAGAGGATGGGTAGCCATTTTAAGATTCCTCTTTTATTTTGCTTCACTTTTGTTTTAAGTTGCCTGTCCCTGGAGATGAGTGAGACGGAAGAAAAACCGCTCACATCTGAGGAAAAACTATTTACGTCTGAGGAACAGATAGGGAGAAAGGATGGATGCACATGTCAGGAGGATAGAAAGGCTATAATGACTTTTTGTTGTTCCCTTTTTATTTCATTCTGTCTCGGTTTTGTTTGGCGTCATCTTGTTGGGTTGTATTATAGTAGAAATATGGGATCAGAAATTAGTAAAAAACAAACTGAAAGAGTGTTAAGTAAATTGTTAGAGGAAGGCGGCATCCCAGTAAAATCAAGAGCAGTCAGGGCATACGTTGATACAATACAAAAATGTAGCCCATGGCTTTTTAAGGAGGAGTTGTTAAATATATCACAATGGAACCATCATGGTGAAGATTTAAAAAGAATAGAAAAGAAAAGCCCAGGGACTCTGCCAGTTGGCACATTGCCATTGTGGACATTCGTATCTTGTTTGCTTAGTCCAAAGCCTTCAGTTCAGACAATGGTAGAGGAAGGAGAAGACATAATGATTCAAGTAAAAGAGAAGGTCTCTCAAGTTAGTCAGACAGAGAAAAGATTCAAGTAAAAGAGAAGGCCTCTCAAGCTAGTCAGACAGAGAAAGAAAGTGTAAAACAGAAAAAGCCATCAGGGGGAAAGTTACAACAGGAGACTGCTACTAACACCTTTCTATCACCAGAGGGTGTAAGTGTCCAACCAACAGCACCACCTCTACAGGAGACTGCTACTAACACCTTTCTATCACCAGAAGGTGTAAGTGTCCAACCAACAGCGCCACCTCCATATGCTGGGAGGCCCCCAACCCCCGCAGTTGATAGTTGGGATCCTGAGACAAGATCTCAAATATTAACATGCCCTGTATTTGAGGCAGGAGGGCAGCGATTTTACCAAGTTTTAAATTTCAAAACAGTGAAGCAGCTAAAAGAGGCTGTAACAACCTATGGTCCTCAAGCACCCTTCACTGTAAGCATGGTCGAATCCATTAACAACTTGAACATGACGCCAGCAGATTGGGCTAATATGTGTAAAGCTGTGCTAAATGGAGGACAATACCTGTTATGGAAGGTTGCCAATGAGGAATTTTGCAAGGAGACGGCTAGGCGAAATGCAGCAGCTGGTTATCCTCAGAGAAATCTAGATATGTTGTTAGGAAAGGGACCTTATGAGGATCAGCAGCAACAAATTGCATATGATCCTGGCGTATACGCACAAATTGCTGCAGATGCAATTAAGGCATGGAAGACTTTACAAGGACATGGAGGTTTACAAGGTCAATTATCTAAGGTAATACAAGGAGCTAATGAACCTTATGCTGAATTTGTAGATAGGCTTATTCAAACAGCTACCAGAGTTTTTGGGAATACAGAACAAGCAATGCCATTACTAAAACACCTGGCTTATGAGCAAGCGAATCGTTGGTGCAGAGATATCATTAGACCATGGAAACATGAAGATTTAAACACATATATTAAATTATGTAGAGACATTAATGAACAAGAGCAAGTCGTGGCAGCTGCAGTAAAACAGGCTTTAGATGCCAGAGACATTAATGAACAAGGGCAAATTGTGGCAGCTGCAGTAAAACAGGCTTTAGATGCCAGGCCAAGAACATGCTACAATTGTGAACAAACAGGACATTTTAAAAGGAATTGCCCCATTGGAGGAGGGTTTAACAAAACTAGGTATCAAAGGAGTAGAATACCAGGTATTTGCCCACGATGCCGTAGAGGGAGACATTGGGCTAATGAATGCCGTTCTCAAACCACCATAGAGGGTACTCCACTATCAAAAAACGAACAAGGACCAGGTGTTTATCCACGATATCGTGGAGAAAGGCATCGGGCTCCATTGCCAAAAAATGGACAGGGGGGCCCAATGCTCCGGGGCCCAAAACCACAAATATACGGAGCACTGGAGGAACCCAGCAACCCCATCAGGGTAGTGCCCAGGACACATTGTCCATCAGATCCCTCATCAGACAAACCAGAGGGAGCGCAGGGTTGGACATCTGCGCCTCCGCCAGAGCAGTACTAACTCCAGAGATGGGAGTTCAAATCATTCCCACAGGGATGAAAGGACCTCTTCCCAAAGGAACAGTAGGCTTATTATTGGGACACAGCTCTTCTACTCTAAAAGGACTTATGATAAGTCCTGGGGTAATTGATCCCGATTATGAAGGTGAAATAAAAATTATAGCCAGTTCTCCAAAGGGTATATCAGTAATTTCACCAGGAGATAGAATAGCACAGTTACTAATAATACCCAGCCTACATGATAAATTTTCCAGTCGTACTGTAGAAAGAGGTTCCAAGGGATTAGGCTCCACAGGTGTAGATTGGGCTATGCTTTCTTTAAATTTAGATTCTCGCCCCATGCTAAAACTAAATATTCAAGGACATGAATTTAATGGGCTACTGGATACAGGTGCAGACCTTAGCATCATCTCTCGTCAAGAATGGCCAAAACATTGGCCATTACAACAAGCCACTCAAACGCTTCGAGGCCTAGGAGTGGCGACTAATCCCCATAGAAGTGCAATGGTATTAGATTGGAAGGATCCTGAAGGATGTGAAGGAACTATACAGCCATATGTATTGGATCATCTTCCCGTAAATTTATGGGGACGAGATGTCCTAGATCAATTAGGTTTGACATTAACAAATAACATCAACCAAAATGCACCCACTATTATGACTAGACAAGGTTTTAGGAAAGGAAAAAGATTAGAAAAACAAGAACAAGGTATAGCAGCACCAATACAAATAGATCAAGGAACAGACAGACATGGGTTGGATTTTCAGAAAGGGCCACTGAGACAATAAAAATTACTTGGAAATCAGAAAGACCAGTATGGGTTCCTCAGTGGCCCCTGACTAAAGAATAGATACAAGCAGCCCATGACCTGGTCAAACAACAATTAGCAGAAGGACATATACAACCTTCTGTATCTCCCCATAATACTCCAATTTTTGTCATCAAAAAGAAATCTGGTAAATGGAGATTATTGCAAGATTTAAGAGCCATTAATAATGAGATGGTTATTATGGGACCTGCTCAATCAGGGATTCCTCAGTTGTCTGCTTTGCCAAAAACCTGGTATGTTTTAGTTATAGATATTAAAGATTGTTTTTTTTCAATTCCAATTCATCCTGAGGATAGTCCACGTTTTGCATTTACTATCCCTGCATTGAATCATGAAGGTCCTGATCAGAGATATGAATGGAAAGTACTCCCTCAAGGGATGGCTAACAGCCCAACTATGTGTCAAATTTATGTTAACAAACTAATCCAGCCACTCAGAAATCAAAATCCTGAACTACAAATATTTCACTATATGGATGATGTATTATTAGCACACAAAGATAAAAACACATTGCTAGAATGTTATGCCACACTTACAAACTTATTAAAAAATTATGATCTAGAGATAGCAATAGATAAAGTACAATTAAATTTTCCAATTAATTATTTAGGAGTTCTATTATCCTCAACCATGGTCCGTCCACCAAAAATTCAAATACGAGTAGATCAACTCAAATCACTTAATGACTTTCAAAAGTTATTAGGAGACATAAATTGGATAAGGCCTTATTTAGGTATACCAACAGGAGAGTTGGGACCTTTATTTGATATCCTAAAAGGTCCATCAGATCCAAATTCACCCCGAATGTTAACGCCTGAAGCAAGAAAGGCATTAAAAATCATTGAAACATATATGGAAAATATGCATTTGGATAGAATTGATATAAGTTTGCCTTTATTATTTATTGTACTACCAACAAAAAATATTCCTACAGGAGTATTTTGGCAAGAAGGTCCATTATTATGGATACATTTATCTTATTCTCCTAACACTATTCTTACTAGGTATCCTGAGGCTGTAGGACAATTAATACTCAAAGGAATAAAAGCAGCAAAGGGAGTGTTTGGAATTTCTCCCAATAAAATTATTACTCCATATACTATGAATCAAATTGATGAGTTAGCTAATGAGTTAAATACTTGGGCAATAATCATGTGTAAATCTAGTGTTTCATTTGATAACCACTTACCATCTAATCCTTTATTGTCTTTTTGGTCATTGCATCCTGTAATTTTTCCAAAAATGACAAGAAAAACACCTATCATGAATGCTCCAAATATATTCACTGATGGGTCAAATAATGGTACAGCAGCAGTAGTTACCCCTGATCAAACTTTTACATTTTTAGTACCCAAACAATCAGCTCAAAAGGTAGAGCTTAATGCAGTTTTACAAGCTTTTGTGATGTTTAAAGATTCTGTATTTAATTTATTTTCTGATAGTCAGTATGTAGTTAATGCTATAGTATCTCTTGAAGATGCTGGTAGGATTACCCCTTCTTCTGCTGTTTTCTCTTTGCTTTCCACTATACAAAGTCTAATCTGGGACAGAAAAGATCCATTCTTTATAGGACATATCAGGGCACATACAGGATTGCCTGGAGCCCTTAGTTTGGGCAGTGATTTAGCAGATAAAACTACACATGACATACATATTTTCTCTACACTAGAAGAAGCTATGAATTTTCATAAAAAGTTCCATGTCAATGCTAATACTTTACAAAAGCGTTTTAAAATAACTAAGGAACAAGCTAGACAAATAATAAAACAATGTCAAAATTGTGTGACCTTTTTACCACAAGTTAATCTTGGAGTCAATCCTAGAGGATTGATACCTAACCATATTTGGCAGATGGACGTCACACACTTGCCAGAATTTGGAAAATTAAAATATTTGCATGTTACAGTTGATACTTCTTCTGGATTTTTGATGGGCTCCCTTCATGCCGGAGAAAAAACTAAAGATGTTATAGCTCATTGCTTACAAAATTTTGCCACTGTGGGTGTTCCAAAACAGTTAAAAACAGATAATGCCCCTGGTTATACTTCTACCTCTTTTAAACAATTTTGCTCAACATTTGGCATTACTCATATAACAGGAATCCCATACAATCCACAGGGACAAGGCATAGTTGAAAGAGCTCATCAAACTATTAAAATGTACTTATTAAAGCAAAAAGAAGGAATTGGGAAGGGGTATATATTCCCCAAAGATAAACTTAAAATAACCCTTTTTACTCTAAACTTTTAAATTTGGATTCATCAGGACTTAGTGCTGCGGAAAGGCATATGTGTCCAAAAAATGTACATAAGCCCAAGGTACTTTGGAAGGATATTCTAACAGGACAATGGAAAGGTCCTGACCCAGTAATTGTCTGGAGTCGGGGGTCTGTTTGTGTGTTTCCACAGGGAGAACAGCAGCCGATTTGGATTCCAGAGAGATTAACCAAGGTCCTGACCCAGTGATTGTCTGGAGTCGGGGGTCTGTTTATGTGTTTCCACAGGGAGAACAGCAGCCGATTTGGATTCCAGAAAGATTAACTAAAGCGATTTCTACAGACCAAAAAGAAGATGATTTGGCTCAAATCCATAACAACTGATATCCAAAACTCCAGTTTGGCTATTCTTACATCTGCAACAGAACCAGGATGCTTTTTTCAATATCTATTTTATTATTGCCCTATGCCATATCATGAAGTTCTATTTTGTTTTTTGAGCTCATACAGACCTAGGTTAATGTTTTGCTGATCAGTTCTATTTTTTGACTATAGAGTTTTTAAACATTGCAATGGAGATTTCACCTGTAAAAAGTTATAAGGCCTTTACTATAATGTTATGTGTTGTATGTATTATATTATGTGTGCACACTTGTGTTTTGTGTTATATGTTTGAATGTACGTATGTCCATATATCATATATGATGAGCGCTCATGATAAAATGGATCCAAATATTTTTTTTTCACGTGATTTATATGGTTTAATTTAAATTGGGTAAACAACTGTTGAGGATTGTTTTAATATGTAAACAAAAAAGAAGGTTAACAGATCTGTTTGTTTACTTTCACCTTTCCTTTTCATTATATTTAATAATTCTCTTAAAGATAATGTAAATTGTTAAGAAAATTGTTTTCTTTTAGTGCCTTCTGTAATGTTACATAATTTTTTCTTTAGCCATTATTGCCAGAATTCCTATCTTCATCCCAGTGCCGGTGAAGACAATGTAAATTGTTAAGAAAATTGTTTTCTTTTAGTGCCTTCTGTAATGTTACATAATTTTTTCTTTAGCCATTATTGCCAGAATTCCTATCTTCATCCCAGTGCTAGTGAAGTCAAAGATAAAACCAATCTACAGCTTCTACAATAGCCATCACTGAACTGCTTGCAGAACTTGCCTGGACACATTGTGAGCTCACCTGTATGCATTGTGAACTATCTGTTGGTACAGCGAATTGTGGTAGTGCTGGAGTATTTTTGCTGATGGTGTCACCGGTGGTACAATTTTTCAAAGGAGCCCTCAATTGGCTTAATGTCATGGCATTTTGCATCCTCCTCCCTTCTACTAGTGATGGTCTAAAATTTGGGGGCCAACAGAGGTGAGGCAAAGAACCTCACCCCCCCCCCACAGGTGCAAAGGCCTATCCACAAGTATGGCTGTATGCTGGACCGGTAGTCAGTGACGGGTATGATCCAATTGCAGTGGTACCAACCTAAGACAGGAGGCTGACGCCTAGAGGTCAGTTCATCCGATGACGGGTAAGGACCATATGTTGAATTGGACTGCCTAACAGACACGGTCCCTAAGCCACATGCTTGTTGTTTAAACAGAGAGGGGGAGATGTTGAGAGCCACAGCCAAAGGGGCCCCAGCAAACTTCCAGCTGCTTCCAGCAAACTTCCAGCTGCCGGCTGATGATTGGCTCACAGCCGCCCCAGCAACATCTAGCTGATTGGCTCCTCGACCCCAGCAACATCTAGCTGATTGGCTCCTCTGCGGTGATGCTCATTGGGCTGTTTCCCTGCCCTTTCAGACCACGGAGCTGCTCATTGGGGGACTTTTTTGGCTCCGCCCACATGACCCAGCCAATCGGCCTCAAGAGCAGGAGGATTGTGGGAGGTGGAGAGAAGCTTGTGTGGGAGAGAGAGGCTTGGGGAAAGCCGGTGGTGGCAGTTGAGGCTCTGAGGGTTTTTCCTGAGAGACTATTTTGTTTGTCGTGTGTGGTTCTAAAAATAAAGTTAGTTTCTTTTGACAGGTGGCTCCTGATTGTGCCCAGCCAGACTGCGGCAAATGATAATAATAATAATAATAATAATAATAACAACAACAACATCAGCTGTACTAGTTAGCTTTACCTGAACAAGCTAAATTACAAAGAGAAAAGGTTTATTTAGTTCACAATTTTGGAGGAGCATCCAAGATTGGTGGCCTCCTTTCACTTAGCCTCTGGTGAGGGTGGCAGATGACAGTGTCTCATGGCAGGGGGATGTGTAGGAGCAAAATCTCAAACCAGAGCAGGAGAAAGAGAAAGAGAGAGAGAGAGGAGAGAGAGAGAGAGAGAGAGAGAGAGAGAGAGAGAGAGAGAGAGAGAGGAAGAACAGGTGAGGTCAGCTTTGAAAACTCAAGGAATTATATGAGAACAACTTTCCTAGAGCATGTCCCCAATAACCTAAGAACTTCCCACTCGGCCCCACCTCCTGCAGGCTCACCAATTCCCAATAGCAAATCTTTCACACATAGGCCTATGGGGATGTTCCACATCCAAACCACAGCATGAACATTATCAGTGAGGAACAAGATACACTATTCATGGGGTTAATTTTAAAGTGAAGACCAGCTCTTCAAATCTAAAAGAATGTACATAAGTTGGGGTAAAAAGCTTTATAAAGATGTGTATATTGGGGGCATACTAGAGGAATGTGATAATAAGAACTGTAAACAGCAATAAAGAAGGATGTCACAGTTACGTGACAGGGGGATTTGGGTTATGTATTATGGGATACAAGGTTATCAAGGTCTTAAGAGAGTGTGGAAACTCAGTTTTGCTAAAAAGGCCCAGAGCACACAGAGAAAGCCCTGGCCACCACTGGTCATCTTGAATCACCAAGGAAGTAGATGGAATGGTCCTGATCGCAGAAAATCCAAGTTAGCTCGAGGTAAGTGTAGCAGATGGCAGCTTTGATCCAACACCAGAGGCAGGGACCACACATTATGTACTCAAGTATGTGGGCACTGAAAGGAAAATACAGCATTAGTCAAGGGAAGTATCAGCTCTCTTTATAGCTGATGAGATTCTGTGCAGAAAAAAAAAATAGAGATGTGAAAATTAGAAGGACTTGGCATCAGAAGCTCTGCTCCCAGATGCTGAGGATGAATGAGAGGCTAAGCATGACCAGGGAAGTGAGACAGTCACCTAGGGACAGAACGAGGCTGAGATGGGAGAACGGGATGGATAGCATTTCAGAGATGGTTTCTCTTACTAGATGGAACTTGAAGTCAGATTTCCCATTGGGTAGATATTTCAGGAACAAGTTGGATACTAGAGGGTCTCAAAATCAAATACCTTCTGGGACCATAAGGGTGGTCACCATGACACTATGGTGTCATGAGGGTGGTCACCATGACAGCATATGAGCTGATTGTGACAGTTCATAAATTTCCACCAAGTAAAGTACTCTGTCATATTTTTCTAGAAGCATCTTCATCTGTCTTTAAAAGTCTTTGATTAGAGACCCTGGTTAGAGAGAAAGACATGGTCAGAGAGAAAGGTTTCTCTTTGCTATTTGATTCTTTACCATCTCATCCTTTAGCATTTTAATAATGAGTGTTACACTCATGTGTGCTTGTAAATGCAACTGACACTTGGTTTTAGAGTCAAGGATATGGGAACTCTAAAAATGCTCCAAAAATGATGGTCAATACCCAGTCACTACTCATTGTTTTTACATGAGCCTATGGATCAAGAACTGTCAGATTTTTAAGAGAAGCCAGAACTCGAGATGTTTATGTCAAACATCCTGATTGATGTATGTTGGCTCAATTGAAAAACAAAACAAGACTAGGGAGGCCATCTGGGTACCAGACCTGCCCATGCCTCAATTTGGTTCAACCTGCCACAGACCTGCAAGACAGCTTTTGATACCTGAGAGTCAAAGTTACTTGTGGTTTCCTTTGGTTGCACTGATTAAAGGGAACGAGAGAAAAAATTCCTTAAAGCCAAGTGAGCAATTTGGGATTAACAGTTTACCAAGACAATTGCTATCAAGGAAACAGAACAGAAGGCTTGAGCAAAACAGATCCAGCAACATGGAGCAGTTGTTTGTGAGATTTGGATAATAAGAGGCATTCTCATGGTCTATCTGGTGTGTGCCTTGTGTGCTATGACAAGACAACATGGATGTGGAGATCTAGCCAGGGGGCCTGGGTAAACTGAGGGTCAAACGAGGTGCAGACATTAAATGATAATGATTTAGAAAAATGTTTACCTATTTTGGGAATTTCTCATTCTATAATGGCTACTGTCTCAATGAATATAATAATTTTTTTTAAGTTTTAAACAGAGTAACATATGAATATAGCATAATATTACAGCCTCCTAAATTATTTCTTTTATTTTCTAAAACAAGAACATCTTTTTCTTAGAATTATGCTGTTTAATTTCTGGAATAACATGAACTAATGCTACAGGAAGATGTGATTCTGGATGGCTGGGTTTTAGGAATTTAGGGAATGTATGTTTCATGGTATCACCCATGCCAAGACAGCCAAGAAATACCTCCATTTATGCTCATTGTAGGTTGCTTCAAATTTCCAAAAACCCTAACTTTGATACCTTTTTTTAACTTTCCTCTGTTCAATTCTACATGTCCCTCCTTTTGAGGTAGAGAAGGTCGGTTGTATTCTAATATCTTTTTCTTTCATGACAGGAGAATATTAACTGTGTAATGAGATGCTCAAAAAGACACAGTCTTTGACCAACATGATATAAAAAAGCAGGACCTATTCCCTCTTCTTGTCCTCAGACTCTACCTACCTCTTACAGTCAAGCATGCAAACATTGCCATCTTGGATCAAAAGAGATTTATCCTCTGTTGAGGACAAAATGTGACCTGGAATGAGAAATTTGAGAATATTTTGAAACACAATATTCTATGTCACTGGGTTATGTGCTCACAGCTGAATCCCATTCAAGGTAATATACTCTTTATCTACCCTTATAAATGGATATATCCTATATATGTGTTGATATGTGGCAGACAATGAACTCCAACTCTTCTTCTTTCACCTTTTTCTAAAAGGGTATAATCTCATTTATCTTCAACTACCCATCACCGGATTCCTTGATACTCTCATTTGAAACTCTAAAAAAAACTTTAGTTGATATATTAGATAAGTAAGAACATCTACTCTATTTTTTTCATTAAAATTTTTAAAAATGTATCCTTTTTTAAAATTTTCTTATTCTAATTTGTTATCTATGAGAGCAGAATGCATTACAATTCATATTATACATATACAGAACAAATTTTCATGTCTCTGGTTGTATACAAAGAATATTCACACCATTCGTGACTTCATACATGTACTTAGGGTAATGATGTCCATCTCATTCCACCATCTTTTTTACCCCCTTGCCCCTTTCCTTCCCCTCCCACCCCTCTGCCCTACCTAGAGATGGTCTAATCTTCCCATGTTCCCCCTCCCAACCCCACTATGAATCAGCCTCCTTATATCAGAGAAAACATTCAGTATTTGGTTTTAGGGTTTGGCTAACTTCACTTAGCAATATATTCTCCAACTCCATCCATTTACCTGCAAATGCCATGATTTTATTCTCTCTTTTTTGCTGAGTAATATTCCATTGTGTATATATACCACATTTTCTTTATCCATTCATCTACTGAAGGGAATCTAGGTTGTTTTCACAACAACCTAGATTGTAAATTATGCTGCAATGAACATTGATGTGGCTGTGTCCCTGTAGTATGCTGTTTTTAAGTCCTTTGGGTATAGACCAAGGAATGGGATAGCTGGGTCAAATGGTGGTTCCATTCCAAGTTTTTCAAAGAATCTCCGTATTGCTTTCCTTATTGGCTGCACCAATTTGCAATCCCACCAGCCATGTATGAATGTGCCTTTTCCCCCACATCCTCGCCAACACTTATTGTTGTTTGTATTCTTTCTTAATAGCGGCCAGTTTAAGAAACACAACTAATAATGCCACTGAAGTCTAGCATGAATTCTTCCTTGTCTTCACTGACTTTCATTTAAACAATATTTTTGGCTTTTCTCATGTCTTTATTCCATCAAGCAAATGTTGAGGTTGCCAAAAATAAGCTTCTTAAAAAACGATGTGGAATTTTTTATTGACATTTCATTTAATTTATACTAATGTAAACATAAGCTATCACTTTTCTACAGTGAACTATTTTCATGTACTTACTGAAATTTCCTTTTCTGCCCATAAAGTACATGCTTTTCTAGTTCCTAGATAAATTTTATAAATTTTGTTGATACTGAAATGCCAATTTATTATTTCTCATTAGATTAATAATCTATGCTGCATATGTAATGAGAAAAATTGAAGGAAAAACAAATTTGATAAGGGTCATAAACTTGAAATTTTTGGAATCATCACTACTGCCAAAAGTGAAACTCACCCAGTAAATCTTCCAGCAATTTTATATATTACAAAAATTTAAAATAGATAAGTTTCAATTAATATGGAATGAAATCATATCTATGTTTTCTTGAAGACTTGCTCCTTCTAATAGTAATGTTTGATCTGGAAGCCTGAAGATTTTCATTTTTTCTTTTTAAATGTTGGAAGAATTGTATGTTATAGAAAAGATGCTTCTAATTTTTTAGTTCATTCCTCATCTTCTTCACTATGAAGTAGGTCAAGAAAGATAAAGTAGCTTGGCTGATACCACTCTCAATTCTCCTTATTTTTTAAATGAGGGCATCAAACACGTACGATATGAGCAAAGCAGTAAAAAAAGAAGTCATTATTCATCAAACATTGATTTGACCTTGGTACCCACATATAAACAGAGAAACTGTGGCTTCTCTGCATTCACTTGACTGATCTGTAAAAATCATGGTCCACGATATCAAATATGCAGGGCTATTGTGAGGATTAAATAACAAATTGCATTAAAAACACAGCCCATGGCTGAGAACACGTCACTGCTCGGGTTTCAGGAGTGCTCTCTTCTCCACCTCTGGGGGTCGAAGAGCTGCTGCCACCAGATAGAAAAGGGAATTCTCCACAAAACAAAAATGATTACATTATTCCAACAGCTGCAGGGAAAATAGAGAAAATAAGAGTCATTCAAAGAGTCAGCTAAAATAAGATAATAAGATTGTCTTAATATACATAGCAAAAGAAATTTGAACTCACAGCTCTCAGCTGGTTAATGGCTGATATGCTTGCATTTCTGTGAAGATTCCCATTGGGTGTAAAGCTGGTTTTCAATGAAGGAATCATGAAGTGTATCTAATATGAGTGTAAGACTTGGATTTGGAGTCATTTTAATATTTGGTAATTGTGGGTAGAAAAACTTGTATCTTCCCATATTTTCAGACTAGTCACTACTGATAACTTTTATCTGTAGTGGTCAAGGTGTGATCAACATTTTCTCAATACCAGGTACTGCAGGGTTTCTTTCCATGTGTCCTGTCTTGGAAAGATGCAGAATAACAGTACACGCAGAAAGAAGGACCGCATCCTGGGAGGCAGTGACTAAGACACATGCCAGGTCTATAAAAGAACAGCATCCAACTGACTCTTCAGTAATCAATTCTGACAATCACAGATGGAGTAGAGTTGGCTCACAGGAAATGTCAGTCAGACGATGCCTCTGTCTGACTGACAGGAAGGCTCCTGTGTCACTTGTTAAAAGAAGTTGGTTATGCTTTTATTTGTTTATGTTTGTCCTCATGATAATTTACTCCTCTTTATGTTATAGCTGGATCAGATTAATCCAGGAATAATCTTATTTTGCTGAGGAATATTGCTACTCAGATATACAGTATCACAGATTCAGGCAATATATTTACTTCTTCCCACATTAAGTATTAACTTCCTTATATAATTTTGTCCCCTATTTTACTTGAAAACTTATACAAGATGAATTCTTTTATAAAATTCCCACTTGGTCTGAAAATAAGGTTGCAGTCTTATTTACCTCCATCCATGCATTCAAATACTAAATATAAAAGCACCAAAAAATCATAAAGGTAAAGGCTGACATATGATAACTGCCTCAAATTACATTTCTTAAGTATCCAAAACACCACAATAAAATGTAAAAGATGGAACAACATCAAGGATGCTCAATAAATATAACTTGATGAAAACACAAGTAAAACTTATTATCCTGAAAGAAAAATGAGTAAAGAAGAAAAATGGAAAAAAAAATCAACAATTGAAATACAATACATAACCTGGTTCTCACTCAATATTAACTGAATAATGGACAGTGAGGCAGGAAATAAATCAGTTATAAAGTAAAACAGTTCTTTATTTTCTTAGAAGCATAACTTTAGACAAATGCAATGCAGTTTAATCAAGCAAAACGATTTTTCAATCAGGTGAAAGCAGGAGTCAAGAGGTCTGATATGCAGTTAAGACAGGACCTCACTAAGTAGCAGATTCTGAGTAGTAACTTCATTAGCACTCAAAGGTATGCTCCTGAGTCAGTCCCTGAGTAGGAGTGGCCTGATCAAGCGCTGTGATCAGCACATGATCAACATCCTGATTGGACAGGAGGCACAAGATCAAAAAGTGTCTTGCTCTGTTTGGATGTAGAGGTTCCCCTTCCTAAAGTCATTAGCCAATAGCTTTAAGAGTCACATCTAACATTACCATATGAACTGGTAGACAGTAGCAACTCAGCTGCAACCCACTCTTGTGACCCCTGTCCTGTAGGACCTCTACTTCCTTTCCCTTTTAGAACCGAATTCTGTTAGTTTGCTCTTACCCACTGTTGTCTGTGGATCTCATTCTTTAGATCTGCCAAAGAACCTACACCTCATTACATCTCACAATCAGCCTGCCAGAATCAAAAGACGTTTAGAGAACTTTCCTCCACCATGTGGGTAGACTTTTAAAATGCTAATATTTTGTGCATTGATAGGTCACCTTTCCTTTATCATCTTTTCTATTGATTTTCTGTTTATGCTATTTGAATACATAAATACAGGTGAACTTATGGACATCAAGGGGAAGTGAGGTTCAGAAACAGCTTGATTAGTAACAACTCTACTTTTGCCATGTTATGTTTGGCCAACACTTGGCTGCTGTGATTGGCTGAGTCTAATCCTAATTAAGCATTCAATTTGCTTACATACCCAGTTAGGTTATAGTTCTCTCTAGACATTCCATGTATAGAGGCATTTAGATAAACTGAATAATCTTAATTACCAGATTAATAAGATTGAAAGTTTGTTAATATCACTTGAAAGTCAAAATGTGGAGAAATGAGCAGTCCCGAACTTGGCAGGCAGGAGTAATATAGTGGTAAAATTCCTATGCAGAATATTTTGTCAGAAGCTCATGTGATTAAAAGGCATATATTTTGTCAATCCACTTTAAGTGATTATTCTCAAGAAATTTTACACAGGAACAGAGGGAGACATATAGGAGAATGTTTACTAAAGCCTTGCTTGTGGTAGTCAAATGCTGGGAACAGGAAAGTCAATTTCATAATAGTTACTAAGGTTTTCAATAACCATATATACATATGGAATATTGTATAACAATTAAAAGTCACTTAAAAGAATGTCTATTATTTTTTTTACATATACATGGAAAGATATAAAAAGCAAATATTTTTTTTTTCTTCTTGGTACTGGGATGCTTTAGCACTGGCCTACATCCCCAGCCCTTTTTATTTTTTATTTTGAGACAAGGTCTCACTAAGTTGAATATTAAGATTGGACTTGGGGCTGGGGATGTGGCTCAAGCAGTAGCATACTCTCCTGGCATGTGTGCGGCCCGGGTTCGATCCTCAGCACCACATACAAACAAAGATGTTGTGTCTGCTGAAAAACTAAAAAATAAATATTAAAAATTCCCTCTCTCTCTCTCTCAAAAAAAAAAAAAAAAGATTGGACTTGAACTTGCAATTCTTTTGCCTAAAGCATTCCGAGTTGCTGGGATTACAGGCCTACACCACTGCACCCAGTCTAAAAAGCCTATTGTTAATTAAATATACATATTATAGAAGATATATGCAGTATTTTAAAACTTTCATAAATTTAAAGCACATATTAACAGTATACTACTCAGAGGCCAGGGTTAATATCACGATAAAACATACCCAATTTTATTTGTATTATTGTATTTTTTTCTATCAAAACCTGATAGAGGTGCAAAACTAGGAAGACAGCAAAAAATCAGGCAAATAGAGTCTAGGGAGAGGAATGGAGGAGTAGGAGGAATTCAGAGGAATGTTAGGACACTAAAATACTTTATTTGATTTTATAATGGTGGGTACATGTCATTATACATTAGTTCAAACTCACACAATGTATAACTTCCAGAGTTAACCTTATAGTAAACTCTAGATTTGGAATACCAATGATGTGTCAGTGAATATTCATCAACTTTAAAAAAAATGCACCCTCCTGGAATGGGATATTGATAATGGGTGAGGCTGTGTGTGTGTGTGTGTGTGTGTGTGTGTGTGTGGCGGGGTGTGGGGGTCTGGAAGTATATGGCAAATCTCTGTACCTTCCTCTGTATTTCACTGTGAACCTAAAGCTCCTCTAATATAAAGACTTAAAAAACATAAAGTACCATAAAATAATAATAGTTATAATTTTTAGGCATGAGGATGGTTTATTTTTCTTTTAAGAAATTGAAAGAAAAAATATTACAAAAAAATCAAGAAAGATACATCAACCAAGGACATCAGTGGGTAATCTACAAAGGAAAAGTGAAAGAACAGTGGACCTCACTATTTGCCAAAAGTTTGCAAACTGAAGCCACAATTAGAATAGATTTTTGACAATGTATGTGGTTCCTAGGGGGCATACTGCTCAAGGACTAGGAACAGACAGAGATAAGGCCTTTTACCCCTAATCCCCTCTTCAACTCCTCTTGCTCTCAGGGATCTAGAAACAGTAGATTGAGTAGCAGTAGATTGCTCTGGGGAAGCTAAGAAGCAATAGATTGAGAAGAAGAAAAATAATAAAGAAACAAAGAACAAAGAAATGAAAGAGAAGAACACACCCTTGCCCTAGCTAGAGCTACAAGTCGTTCTGACATCAGGGTAAGCAAGAGCTTTTACTGACATCCGAAGTTTTCAACGTGACCAAAGGACTTTTCTGTGCCTGAAACTGTGTCTTAGTAGCCATCATAAGAATATTCTTGTGATGAATATGACAGACTCAAGATGATGTCATATGATTGGAATGAGGAGTTCTGATTCCTTGGAGTTGGAAGCGATGATAGAAAAATTGAAACAAAACACCATCTACCTATACCTTAGATAAAGCTGGAGATGAGAAATTTAAGAGGTGAGTCACATTTCGATGACAGTAACCCATCTGTCTGGCTGCCCAGCTGATCCCGGGTCCTACTTATTGTTCTAGAATAATTAACAACACCCCCTTTTATTACCCAAAGTGTCTCAGCTTGGGTGATGATGAAACTCATGATGATTAAGTCATTTGTTTAAGAATAATCAGTTAAAAAATGGCAGCGGTGAAATTCAAATTAGGTCTGGGTAGCCCCAAACTCTGCTATCAAATATTAATAATCTGCACTGGTAACCTAAATTGGTTAAGTTTTGCAAATAAAATTTAAAATGAATGATCACTATTACTCTCAAAAGTAAGCCATACTTCATAGTTAAGCCAATAATTGTTGGCATATAGAAACTCTTGGGGATTAATCTTAATGAATAAATAAATAATGTATACATAGAATATTAGCAGCTGGTTCAAAAGAGATTGAAATATGTATTTTCGTAAGTTCATAAAACAGTTTGCATTTTCCATCTGCCTACCTGTTTTCCCCATTAACCAAACAAAGGTAAAAGTGTATGTCTGAATGATCATGAATATCATGTTAGTAGAGTTCAGATTAAGTCATTTTTATGTGTATTAATAAAACTAATGGAATAGAATCACTATTCATAACATCTTAAAATATCAAACAATAATTTTAATATGGTACAAAACAGGAAAACTATAAAAATTATATATCACCTTCTTTTAAATATTAAGTTACAAAATGGTGACCTTTTTTTATAGAGTGAGAAACTTGAGTGTGTATTTGTAAAGAATTTGTCCTTAGGGACACATTTTGAGACATTAAAAATGTCTCTGAAAAACTGCTTATGCCCCATTGAGTAAGTTGTGCTTATACAAGCTTGTGTGTAAATTCTTGTTGGTATATTTTATTTCACACTGTATCTGTGAATATACTATTTTTCATAGAACATAGGACTTTTTGCAAGTTAGGAAACCATTTTTCTGTTTCTCTACACTGTATCTTAGAGAGAAATTACAAAAAACAAATCCATGTTAAGATGTAATAGAAGAGAGGCTAGAAATCTCATGCCTCCCTCTCATAATAATAAGGGTATTAGCTGTGTGACATTTGGCAAACTGTTTAACTCTCTGAGTCTCAATTTCCCTTTGTGATAAATTGGAACGATAATCTCTTATCTCAGAAGTTTTACTTAGGCTCAAAACTCAAAAGTGAGCTAATATGTGTGTACCAATGTCTTCAAAAACAGGAAATCTCATTTTTCAAAATACTGTACAAATTCAAAATATTGTTATTATTATTGTTGAAAGAAACAGCTTCCATCAAACAATAACCTTAAACCAGCAAAGAACACTTCCTAACACTTCTCAGAATCCAAAAGAGGGTGAGCAGGCCAGGAGTGGTGGGAGGTAGAATTAGAAGACCCCAGGAGGAATGAATCACCTCTCAACAGATCTCTTCTTTTCAAAATGTGCACATGTTGGGATGGATAAGTCCTGCAGAAAGCTCACAGTCTGACAAGTTTGACCGCAGTTGCCAATCTCTGTAGAGCTGCTAACCAAGCCCTTGTGAGCTTGGGGAGGGAGCTCCCACCTTGGCCCAGACTAACCATGCTCTGCAACGGATCTCCTCCCCAGTCCCTTAATGAAGTTTGACACTTGGCAGAGGCAGGGAGCGAGGCACATGCTCTAAATGAGCTCTGGTTCCTAAGAGGCTTTGGCATGGCAGGAGGTATGCTTCCTCTGGTTATCTGCTCCTGCTTTATGGCAGAGAAATTAGCAGTTAGCTAGATGCTGAGATGCCACATGAGACCACGTCTGTCTGGAGATTGGTGTCTGCGTGTCTTGCCAGGTTCCAGTTGGTGGGTGGGGGAGAAAGTAGACATCCAATACAAATTCCAAGGATCTTCCAAAAAGCACCCTAAACATCCTCTATAAAAGAATTGCTGACTGGACAGGTGGCAAGCAAGCCTGTGGTGGGTACCAAATGACATAGCGGACACTATTGTCCTTCATTGTCATACTCTAGTGTGTTTGCTCAAGAAGAGAGCATTCTCTTGCCCCAAACCTGGCATGACAGCTTCATAAACTCATTCTTCCAACAAATGAGGACTAAGTTTCCACTGTTGTCAGATGCTCAGAGACCTTCCTGCGAGGACTGCAGACATCTTTGGAGTTGGAAGCAGCTTCTAGCCTTAAGAAGCTGCATTCTTTTAAGGAGGGATAGCATGAACCACTCACTGCATTAAGGACATCATTATAGAGCCCACACTTGGTGTTTGAGGGACGCAGTGTGAGGTGAGAGAAAATCAGGGAGCCTGGGCATTGGGAAGACCACTTTTAAGAGGGTGGTCAGGTGACGCCTTTGGAGGGAAGCTGAGGTATGTTGGTTGAGCAGGGCAAAGCCATGGAAAGCAGTAAGGATAGAACATTCCATGAACCTGAAGTATCAATGATTGGGCATCATCAAAAGGGTTTTATTATCAAAGAGCTTGAATTTTTTATGCATGCACAATGAGAGGAAGAGAATCTCTGTCAGGAAAGGATTGTGGAGGCAGGTGGTTTATGAGCCACAGCACATGAGAGAGCAATGGTTCTTCAGTGCCATTATTATATTTGACTGCTCCTTACCCTGCACTCTTTTGACCGTGTTCTCTGTACAGTGGAGCCCACCAGCTCTGTTGCATAATTGCTCCCTCGGGGCTCCTGCACTTGGTGTACTTTGCTTATCATGCCATGTCATTGTGTGTTATCTTGTCTCTCTTCTTCTGAATCACAGGTCCTTGAAAGCAGGTACCCTGTCTTTTATTTATGAAAGTACTAACTTCCAGTAGAGCAATTTAGCATAGAGTAGGTGTTTGATGAACATTTGACAAATGTGTGTATCCAAGAGGCAGCAGTAGCTGTGGTTGTGTGAGTGAGTGGGCTACTTTCATGGTAGCCCACGGAAGGAGAGAGGCTGAATCCTCATTGCAAAAATTAGAAGGGGATTGAATCACCAGGAAACCTGTCACTACCTGTATCTCTATCCCTTTTTCTCTCTCAGATTTGGGCTACCTATTTCTCCAGGCATGCATTAAAAGAGTTCAGGATTACTTTTTGCTTATTTCTATTTCTTTTGTTTATTTTCTTTTTCATTGCTTTTTTTTCTTTTTTTTTTCTTTCTGGTTGGGAGGAGGGTTATTTTCTTCATAGGCAGAATGCAATTCCACAGAGATACAATACAAGGCATAATGAAAGAACTGCTAAATCAAAGGGGAAAGAAAAGGATGGGAAAAGAAAAGATAAGAAATTGCAAAAGAATAAAAAAATTCAAGCTCTTTGATAATAATACCCTTTTTTATGATGCCCAATCATTGATACTTTAGGTTCATGAATGAGACTCTCAGGAACAAGTCTACAATGTGGCTTGTATCTAGGCTCAGATTTCATATGGCAGTTATCTTATATATTTGAAATGCCAATTGATGATTAAAAACACATTTCCTTCACTTTGACTACCATGTAATAGACAGGTAACTATTACATCGTCGTTAAACCCCAGTAAATACTGCTTATTGGAAACACATTTCTTTCAACTCAACAATATGATTGTGTATGTATCTATTACAGAAATCTTGAAACTCTATCAATTTGTTCCAAAAATACATCTCTCTTCTTTTTGAATTCAGAAGGTTCAAGATATTGTCTCCAATGAAGCACTATTAAATCCCCCAATGACTGCTTCAGTGAAAGTTTGGCAGTTTGTTTAATCACTCAGAATAATAACTGGAAACAAGAGTACTCTGCACATTAAAAGCAGATTTGTTCAAAGCATGTTGGCCACTTTGTGTCTAGACTGAACTACTGCTGGTTCAAATGTTCTGGACAAAAAATTTGTAGCAGCAAAACACTTTTGAGGGGCAAATGAATTACTCTGTGGGTTGGGTGCATTTTTTTCCCAGTGGATTTATGGGAACATTCTTACCTTCCTGGATTGGGGCTGGGCCCTGGAGCCTTGGGCTATAACTCAGGCTGGAGGTAGGTAACTAAAGAAGAAAAAATATCACTGAATTTAAAGAGAGGAAAGGATCTAGACCATCTCTTAATTCAACAGCCTATGCTACACAGAACAACTAACTGAGGCAACTTGTTATTTAAGGGCTACTTTCCCAGGTTCTGTCTCATTTCCTCTTTGAGGGGAAATGTAAGAGATTATCAGAATCTAAATAGTCTTGCAGCACAGTTTTTTTTTTTTTCCCACTAAAGGAATAGATATTTTAGCTTCTCTGAAACAGGGTGGAATGTAAAAGATATTTGCTGTTCTATAATTATATTAATTTCCTGCTTCATTTTTAGGAAAGTAAGAAAGAACATGATTTACACAGTAGTTGTAAAATTCAGGCAGACACCTCGTGTTCCCCTCCAAGTTGGTGAAGATGCTTCCCAGGTGCCTGGAGACCCTCACCATCATTCCTGGCATTGGGCAGCCACCACTGTCCCTGTCCTTCCAGCATTAAAGGGTAACACTAGGGTGGTTCATTAAAGGAGTGTCTCTGGCTTCTGACTGCTCCGTGCCTGTCCCTTAGAGACATTTTCCATATTTTGGATCTCTGCCCTCAATTTGACAACAAGCTTTTCTAAAGACTGACGTGGTTCTGAATATTAGAGAGATGGTTCCTAACAGAAGATACATTAGCATGGTTAACAGGACAGACATAAGAACTGAATACTGCATTTCCACAGCGTTCTATTTCTCCCATAATGATAAGAGCCGTTGAAAGCATGATAAGTGAGATGAGCCCTCCTCACTGTTCCTGAGGTAAATTAACTCACAATCTCCACAACTGCCCTCCGTGAATATGGTGATATTGTGACAAATATATAGCTGGCCTTTGTTCCAGTGAAAATCATCACTCCATTCCTTGAAATTCCTGCTATACAATTCCTAACATCCTTGGAATTTCCAAAGTGATGTCACCTTGTATGCTAATGAGAGGACTGAAGGCTGTGGCCCTTAGGTAGCTTCAGGATGGGAGGTAGAAAGACCAAAGTGGGATTAGAGGGCTGGGTCTTCTAGCTCCACTTCCCAGCCTCCAAGGAGGGGAGAGGAACCGGAGGCTGAGTTAACCATAATGGCCAAAGATGTAATCAATTGTGCCTATAGAATGAAGTGTTCATAAAGTGAAAATACAGGGTTTGCAGCACTTTCAGAGAGATTCTTGGAGGGTGGCACCCCAACGATAGCATGAAAATTCTGTGCTTCTTCTCACACACTTTGCCCTGTTCGTGTTTCCATCTGTATCGTTTACAATTTTCTTCATCCTAAACTGACAAATTTAAGTAAGTGTTTTCCTGAGTTAAGAAACTTCTCTAAAATATGAATCAGTTTCTAGATTATTAGAATTAGAAGGGTAGTGAGAACCTTGATCTAGAGCCAGTAGGAGCACAGGTAAAACAACCTGGAACTTGTGATTGGCATCAGAAGTTGGGTAGCATTTTTGTGGCCCGGAGCCCTCAATCTTTGGGACCTGACACTATTTCCAGGTAGTTATTCTCAAAATTGAATTGAATTTGAGGACACATGGCTCATGTCCACTAAGAATTGACTACAGAATTGGCTGCTTGTTTGATGTGTGGGGAAATACCCAACCTGTCTGGTGTTGGAAGTGTTCTATGTTGTGAGAGGAAAGTAGGAGAAACTGTGTTTGTTTGCTCTGCTACATCCTGTTAAGTAAAACACTATTGTTTTGCAGATAGAGTAACAGGTGAATTAAAGAGCTACAAAACAATAAGAGAAGATGTGAGCCAGATGTAGAATTTGAGTTCTTTATCTCCAACATGAAACTGTCTTTGAGGAGGTATACAAGTTATGACTTTAGATTTATTTGTATTGATACTTTCTAGGCAATCATAAATCAGAACAACTGAGACTGTGATATAG